>NW_025336182.1:1845364-1859740 GCF_004798865.1 Varanus komodoensis
GCCCTGCCGGGCGCGGCGCGGCGGACGGCGGCTGCCGCAGGGCGCCCGGCCAGGGCTGCGGCCCCTCCCGCCCTCGGGGCAGGAGCGCGGGCGGCGGGCAGATCCCGCGGCCTCTGGCGGCCTCCGGAAGCCGCGGCGCCGGCGAGCCCCGCGAGGCGAAGGGGCCTTTCTGCGTGCGGGGCTCCGGCAGGGCTGGCGGGCGTCCCGGCGAAGCGAAGACGCGGAAGCGCCGCGCTCCCCGTTCCGCGCGCTCCAGCCGCGCCGGCGCACAAGCTTCGGCGCAGCGGCCCAGCGCGGCGCGCAGGTGCAGGCGCCGGAGAGCGCAAACCGCGGGCGGGAGCGCGCTCGGCTCCAGGGCGGAGTGCAGGATGCGAGTTCTGAATCCAGGACTTACGGGAGAGTAAAGGGGCCGGGGGAATGGCGGGCTGAACCCGGGAACCCCGCTTGAGACAGAGCGGATTCTGCGATCGGCACCCCAGTGGCCAGAGGGGGAACTCCCCGCCCCCGAGTGTGGGTCATCTTCCTCTTCCTCTTCCTCTGTGTTCTGTTGCAACAGGCATTCAACTCTGTGAACTGGCCTGCGGGCTCCTCCAGCTCGTTGGGCGATGGTTTCAAAACTGCTAGTTCTGGGCAGAGCCGCTTCCAGCCAGAGGCCCAGTCCCAGTTTGGAGAGGCATCCTTCTGGTTGGTGCTTGCCAAAGGCGGGGAGGGGGGAGATGAACCCCTCCGAAATTCCAGCCAAAGCCCCTTTCAGCCACCAGCAAAGCTCTTACAGGGGCATTTCTGCTTTTTGGAAGGGGAGCAGCCACCCGGGGGAGCCAGGGGACCCGGAGTGCCCACCTGGGGAGTACCTGCTCATGAGGGCTAAATTGGGCTGGTCCAGGGGCCCTCCCCCTTACTCCAGAGTTCAGCCATGTTGCTGCTGCCCTGAATGGATGCCTATGGTTGGAGCCAGGCCAGCGGGACAAGATGGAACCGGATGGGTGTGAGTGGAGCAAGGGGTGGGCTTGGTCCCGGACCGGGCAGCCTGCTCGCCTCCTGCGTCTTGCTGCTGCAGTGGCTCCAAGCCTCCCCAGCACGTGCTGGAAGCCCTGAAGGCCGCCTGCGGATTTCTGCGCCAAGCGGCTGCAATCTCTTGCTGCAGACCCGAAGCGCATGGAGAGGACCGTGATGCCCTCCTCAGATGGCGCCTCAGCGCAGGCGGGAAGAACATGGCCTTGCCAGCGCCTGCAGAGGCGAGAGGACATCAAATCCTCTTAAAGTATCGGCCACCCACCGTGAAATCTCAGAGCTTTTCCCTTGGAGACGCGATGGGAAGAGCTCCTGCCTCCGTGGGCGGAGTGGCCCCGGGGAGCAGGACCTGCGTGCGTGCGTGCACGCTGGCCTCCTGGCCTTGGGCGGACAGCCAGCGCCTGACCCGGCACTTGCCCTGCTGGATGAGACGGCCTTTGGCCTGATCCGGGACGTCTTCTTAAGTCCTCTGATCTGCCCAGCTGAGACAGCCTCTCTTGGCAAAGACCGGGTGCGACCTTGCAGGAAAGGGGGCCCTCAGCTGCCCGCGGGCCAGCAAACCCCCAGGCAAGGCCTTTAAAACGACAGGGACCCCCGGCTCTCTCATGGATGGGATGCTGTGCCTTCAAATGGGAATGTGAACTGCAGCAAGAGGAAGGTTGCAATTCCGTTTTACGGACTGACTTAGACAGGGGCTCTAGATCGCCCTTCCTCTGAACAGGTTCCAGAGCAGCGTGCAGTGTGAAACGGCAGTCTAAGCGCAACAGCGCAGCGTCGTCCTGCGTGGGGAACAAAACTGTCAGGCAACAAGCCCACAAAACTGCAGACAGAAGGCAATAGCATTAATTTCACAGAACTAATTCCAGTGGCGCCAAGCTGACTGTGCTGTGGGTGTCAGAGGAACCCCCTTAGGGAGGGCGTGCAAAGGTTGCCTGCCACACCTGGGCACTTGGATTGTGGGAAAAGGAAAGAGCCACGTGGAGGAGGCACGAGACTGGCAGGAATGCACAGGAGGGCATGAAATGGGACGTCGGTTTGGTTTCACGGCAGCCGGAGCAGAGGCAGAAGATTGGGGTGGGCGGGAACCTTCCTGTGGGCACCCACAGGCTGCTGGACACCCTTTGGGTGCCTGCTGGGTCCCCTCCCTCCTTCAGAAGCAACAAATAGAGCAATCCAAAGGCCCCAGCACAGCATCTGGTGGCCGCAGGTTTCTCTGGAGTCCAGGCTAGAGGTTGGAAAAGATCTTCCATCCGTGCCGTTGATGCTGTGAATATGCTGCTTCTCTGGAGCTGCAAAGGCAGCCTTGGAGAGGGTGAAGGGAGTGGGGAAGGGGTGCGGGAGGTGGGCAGAGGCTCCCTGGCGGGGGATCCCCTGGCAGCACCTGCCATTCCTTCCCATCTGAAGTGATGCAGCTAGACGGACCAGTGGGGAGGCAAAGATCACCTGCACGCTCCTGCATAGGATGACCATAATCTTCCGGGTTTCATAGAATCATAGAGCAGAAGAGTTGGAAGCGGCCAGGAAGGCCATTGAATCCAACCCCCTGCAGTTGCAGGACACCAGGTTACACCATCCCACTCAGGTGGCTGCCCAGGTTCTTTCTGAATGCCTCCAGTGTGGGAGCGCCCACCACCTCTCTGGGCAGCTGGTTCCACTGGCATATTGCTCTGACCGTGAGGAAGCTTTTCCTGATGTCCAGCCTGAATCTGGGTTGCTGCAACTTGACTTGATTCTTCCATGTCCTGCACTCTGGTTTCAGCAAGAAGAGATCTTGACCCTCCTCTTTGTGGCAGCCTTTGAGGTCTTTCTAGAGGGATACCATGTCCCCCCTCAGTCTTCTCTTCTCAAGGCTGAGCATGCCCAGTTCCCTCAGTCTCTCCTCATAGGGCAGTTTCCAAACCCTGGATCATTTTTGTTGCCCTCCTCTGAACCCTTTCTAATTTTCTGGCATCTTTCTTAAATCTTGGTGCCCAGAACTGGACACAGTATCCCAGATGAGGTCTGACTAGTGAGGAGTATAGAGCAACTACTTCTTGTGATTTGGAAGTAATATTTCTGTTAATGCATCCCAAAATAGCATTTGCTTGTTTGGCGGCTGCAAGATCTTTTTCAGTTCTGTTGAGCCACGCATTCCCCATCTTGTATCGATGCCTTTTGGATTCTTTTTCCTGCATGGAGGACTTGGCACTCTGATCCAGGACGACTTCTTGAGTCCTCTGGATCTGCCCGATCCTTGGCAACGACCGGGCTCTCCTTGGTTTGCTGGCATGCAGGCACGTGCCTTGGCAACTCTTTCTGGCGGCGGCAGCTGGAATTCCCAGGGACTAAGCAGCTCTTGGTGAGGAATACTGTGGTCCAAAAGAGGAGTTCATGCCGGGGTCCTTGTCCTTCCAGAGCAGCCCAGGGGAGTTTCTGAAGTCGCCAGATGTGCCACGGCCCCAAAAGTTATAGAGAGGTGATTCCAGTGGGAGTCCACTCGAGAGCCCGCGGACGTGCTGCACCCTGTGGGCAGAGGGCACCATTTTCTTGCGATCTCGGATGACTTTCCCGGGATAGGCGCCCTCTTTCTAGTTCAGGGGTGCAGTCCGCCAAGGCCGTAGGGCGATGAGCATCCCCTATCTCCACTCTCAGAACAGAGATCACAAAGGGATTTGCTTTGCGTGGCTCAGTTTGGAGATAGCATGGAGGTTCCTCTCCCCAAATCAGGGGTGGGGCTCAGGGAGGGGGCAGGATTTGGAAGGGGCCCGCAGAAGTGCCCAGGCCCCCACAGGCTGGTCCCAGTTCAGCCCCCCAGATTTGGTCCCAGTTCAGCCGTTGCTTTGCTCTGATCTACCCAGGTACAAGGAACCTTCCAGAATTACTCTGGTTCACAGTCACACAATGTGTGCTTCTTTTTAAGAACTCCTCTGATCAGCGGACTAGCACCTCATAGTTTGGGAGGTGACAGAAGCAGCCTAGGAAGAGCTTTCAGCAGGATCCACAGGGGCTTCAGAGCATCCTGAGAGGCCCTGCTGGGCCAGCGCTCAGTCCACAGGTGGCCAGGCAACCACCAAGGACACGCCAGGAAGGTCTGGAGACAAGGCGGGCAACTGCCTGGGCTGCCCAGGTGGGTGGAGGAGCACATCAGAAGAGCGTTGGTCATGGCGGGGCTGCCGGGCAGCATCCCGACAGATGCGGCGTGGAGCCTTTTGGTCAGGGACGGGCGGCCGGAGGCAGGGCGAGAGAGGCGTGCCAGGGGCACCAGGGCCTGGGCAGCAGAGCCCAAAGGCCGGGCTGCGGTCCGGAGCCAGCGGGACGCACGAGGGCGGCACAAGGACGTGGCCAGTTTCACGGCGGGAGGGCGGGAACCAGACGCAGCGAGCGCCGGGCAGGATGCAGGGCCTGGGCCGCCGCCGGCAGGAAGGCCTGCGTCACAGCGAGGCAGGTGTGAGGTCGGCGATAGGCAGGCCCGGCAGCGAGGGAAAGGCAGGAGGCGCCACTGGAAGCAGGAGAGGATGGTCAGGCGAGGTGCGGGCTCGGCCGCCACGGGAGGCCCTGCGTGCGGAGGCCGGTGGGGGCCAGAGCTGCTCTTGCGCAGGTTCCCCGGGACTCCCAGCTGCCGCTCCTGCATGGAGCGAGAGTGCCGGCAAGGCCGGGGACCCATCCTGCAAATATGGGGGCCGAAGCGCTTGTCCTGGCCCGAGGGAACAGATCTGGACCCTTGTGGTCCACAGCCAGCCCCGTTTCGTGTGCCGTTGAATTGCTTTGCAGCATTATTCATTGTAGGCAATGTATGTAAGAAGCCTGTATTCTTTTCCGCTCCTGGTTGTGTTTTGCTGAAATGCACAACAAAAATTGAGACATACGTCTTTCTGTCCTAGCCTGGGCCAGGCAGCCCTTTGTATGGCGCAGGTGGCCAGACCGAGGCTCGTTTTGGTGCGGGCTGCTGCAGTCGCCCATGGGCACCCTCTTGACGCTTGCTGCTGCCCCCACAGGTGCCTGCCTGCTCCCACCGCCCATGGGCGCTTGCCTGGGGCTCCCGGACACCTGACATTTACTGTAAGCAGGTCTTCCCTTGAGCGAGTCTGGCCACCCCTGATATAGAGGATTGTCCTCTGTAAAACAGGACCCAGGCCTGCCCTACCTCTCAAGGAGGCAGAATATATAGGATTTGCCTGTGAGTAACAGGCAAAGTCCGGAACTTCAGTCCTAGAAGCTCCGGGCTCAAGTCCACAAGATAGACTCGCCTTCCGTGCGTTGAGCCTCAGGTATTCCTTCACAGGGACTGGTAACACAACAGGTTTATCAGGCAGGGCTTACGTGCGGGCTCCTGGCGGGGTGGGCAGACAGTCCTGCTGAGGTTTCCCTGCAGCCAAGGAAGAGCTGGGCCCCCGGGGCCGAGTCCCCCTGTGGTGCGGCGACAAGGGAGCGGCTTCCTGGGCGCAGCGAGCAACGCGCCCGCAGGAGCGCGCTTCTGGGTCTGCAGGGGGCTCCTGGGGCCAGCCGAACGCGCCAGCGTGGTGCCGTGGTTGCGGGCGTGGGGTGCGGACCCAGGTGATCGGGGTTCCAGTCCCACTTGGCCACGGAGCCAGCTGAGTGACGCTGGGCCAGTGGTGGCCTCTTAGCCCAGCCGACCCCACAGGGTGCTTGCCGTGAGGACCAGACTGAGATCCGCAGCACGAGAAGGGCGCCTGCTGCTCCGGGTTCTTGGCGAGGAAAACGGCGGGACGCAAGCACAGTGGCGCCTTGGCTCACGGACCCAATCCGTTCCAGGACTCTGGTCGTGACGCAGAGCGGTCGCGAGCCAGGTCGAATTTCCCCATAAGGGTCCATGCAAATAAGGTTAGTCTGTTCTGCAACTATTTTTTAATCAGAACAATGTGAAGCAAAGTGACAACAACCAAAACCGCAGCCATCTCCACCCGGAGCACGAGCACGGCCCTCTCCCCGGCCCCGCAGCACGACTGCGACCGGCCCGTCGTCACCCCGGCACACGCCCGTTGCCACCCATTGCGGAGGTTGCGACCTGAGTCAACAGTTTTATGAAATTTTTGTTCGCGACCCAATTTGGTCGTGAACGGAGGCGTTCGTGAGCCGAGGTACCACTGTCAATAACTAACTAACTCACTATAATAAAGAGGGTTCAGGGCATGGGGGACTCCAATCCCAGCACGCTTTCTCACCAAGTTCCCCCGTTTGTGCTGAAGCTTCACTCTTACCCTTTCACAGGAGTTGTTTACGAGCACAGAAGTCCAGTGGTGATAAGATTACGGTAACTGCAGAGATAAGATCCAGAGGGTGCAGTGGCAGGAAACAGGACCGCGTGAGGGGGAGCTGCTGGGACACACCGGGAATCCCGGCAGGTCTGCCAATGTCACCAGTTTACATCTGGGAAATGAAAGGTCATTCCCAACACTGCTGCTTTCACACAAAACATCAGGCCGGGTTTGGATTAACGGGCTTGTTGCTAGACCCACAGAGTGTGTTGCATGTAAAGAAAGGCCATTTGCTCCCCGTTTCTGATTTGTGTATCTCCCATGTCCGGGCAGCTGCTGATGGATGATTCTTCCAGCAGGCAGGACTAGAACAGGCAGGCAGGGAAGCGGATGTTGGCTAAGCACCAGAAAAAACTTCCCAACAGGGAGAGCCATCCAGCAGCGGAAGAGGCCTTGGCTTGGGAAGGGTGGGCTCACTTTTGGCAGGTGTGCTTGAATCAGGCAGAATGGCTCACATCCTGAACTGCAGAGCCTGTATCTACAGAGAGGTTGGTCTGGATGGTCTCTGAGGTCCCCTCCAACTCTGTGATTGGGGTGCGAACAAGCCAGGAATAAGCCACGGTTTTGGGTTTGCCGGCTGAGCCAACAGAAAAGACCCTTCCTGCCTTGGATGAGCAGCTGAGCTGGCAATTCTGCTGCTGGGCCTGATGCTCCCCCAGCCGAGTGGCCAGTTTGGGGGTCAAAGTGCCCCTTCCGAAGGCCCCCTGAAAGACTCGCGAGGATGAGCCTGGCATGAGTCACCCATCTGGGCCGCACAAAGACACGCCTGTGAGGCTGGCAACCTCTGCTCGAGCACACCTCCAGCGAGGTTGTTAGGGAGTTATTCATCTATCTAGGTCCACAAAGAGGACTCCGTGGCGAGCCGGGGCGGGCCGTTTGGGAAGGAGCCCTGAATCCTGCTTCCTGACTGCTTTCCCTCCACTGCTTTTCTTGACTGAAATGACTTGTGCAAAACGCCCCTTCGGCAGTGGCAACGACACCGGGGCTGTTTACAATTGCACGTAATTAACCGTTGCAGCACGCTAAAGCGGCAGTACCCTTTGAAGTCTGTGTTTTCCCGCCCTTAAAACCAAGTCGTGACCCGCCACCAAAGAGGATCACCTCCTCGGCGCCAGGGGAACCTCTCGAGGAAGGGGGCTCCGCGAGTGGGGTGCTACCCCCAAGAAGGCCCTGCCTCTGCCCTCGGCCCCTCGTATTTCAGACGCGGACAGCCGGACTAGGCAACGATGGCCAGAGCATTGCTGGCACTATTAGGCCCAGTCTAGAGGGGGCGGGACTGGCTCCAGAACTCGTCCCATGGGGCCCAACTGGGGTTGCCTCTTACTCTGCTTAATTCCCCTGCAGGATGCATTTTTCAAAGGGGCTGCAGCCTCCCTTTCTCACATGCTGCTGCACAAGCCCTGCCCCCCCGCCCCCGGCACGGAGTTAAGCTTAGAAAGCAACTTTCTTGTGCAGGGATGGCGGCCCTTGGAAATGACACTTGGGGTCATTCGCTTTGTGTAACAGTTACATTGGTCCTGATTTCTTCATTGCATTTTTAGGCATTCATTGCATGGCATTGGCACCTGCGACTCTTTTGCACATGTGTGTTTGATGTTCTTGTGGCCGTCATCTTTTAAGGATCCAGCAGCGCCCCCCAACAAAGGACAGGCACCGTCAAAAGCCAGCACCTTTTATTTAGAGACTAAATAAGCAGTCAGGGAATGCAGATAACAGAACGATTACGAGCTAGATCCGTACAACGGAAAGGACAGAGAAGACTCTGGCAGCAAAAATGCATGTGAAGCACAACAGACATGCAGAATTTCTGCCCGCTGGATGTGGAGATGGGTGTGAAAAGGACTGGATGAGCGGCTGGAGAGAGAGCTCCCTCAGCAAGAATGAACCAGGAGGCTAATAACAACAATGGCAAGCGCAGTTCTAGAATAACTCTGGACCCCACGCTCTGGAGAGAACCCCCAGAAGATGGCTGCCCCTTCGGGTTGAGACAAAGTCTTGGGGGCCACGTTCAGACCTTCTTGCCTGCCAGCCGGGAGCAGACTGGCATTAACAAGCCATCACTTGAAAACAGATGCCCACTTGCACGCCAAAAATATACACCCTGCACACATGCGTGCCCTCTCTCCCACCCCATCACAGATGGATCACCAACTGTTCCAACTCAGTCCCAGAGCCGCCTAACTTAGACTTAGTTAAGAGCAAGTGAGCCCAAAGAAGGAAGATAAGTTGGAAGGAAGGAAAAGGAACCGGATCGCCACGGGCAAGTGGTTGTTTTTTCATTTCGAACATCCGCAGGCCAGCACTGCCTTAAAAGCACCACCAGTCCTTGGGACTCCTTGCCTCATGATAGTCTCCGATCCAAGCTGTTGATGCGCCCTGTTACTCCGTGGCACATGAATTGTTCCCTGAGGTTAGCTGTGACATCCGTAAGATGCGGTGGGCCCAGGGATGCCGCTTGAGGTTCCGCGTGCCCTGCGCATTACGTGCCCCTGCAGAGGGCTGGGCGTGGGCCGAGCGGGGCGGAAGAAAGCAAGCCGCTGGTGCCTCTACTAGCCAGGCACCCACAGACCCCGTGAACCAGGCGTCAATGAGGTCCAGTCAGGCGGAGATTCGGGCCGTTTCTTTATTCAGCCGAGCAAAGAAACTGGTGTCCACTCCGTACCCGCAGGCAGGAAGCGGCACACCTCCATCTTCTCACTGACCTTTCTTATACCCCCCCCCCTTCTTCCTTCCTCTCTACCCGTTCAACCTCACCCTATTGTTCCTTCACCCAGTCCCATCACGGGGGCTGCGGGCTCACTGCATGCCCCACCGTGTGCAGGGGGTCTTCTTTAACAACTGCTTCCTCATCTCCTTTATGGACATTCTTTCTTCCCTTTCCCTCTCTGGCACAAGCAATTTCACAAAAGCAAATGGCGTTTGTTGTGCTAACTCAGCTCCTTCAAGCAGGGTGGGTGGCGGACCCAAGAGCAGATCCAAGCCTGCTCGCTCAAACCTTCAGCAGCGAGCTGACCCGCATGTGCGCACGGGCAGACGGCTTCCCGCGGTCGAGAGAGAAACGGGCTCCGCTGTCAGGTTGGCAACCTGTTAACACCTGACCTGCAACAAGCCAAAGCTGTTTTTAAAGAGCAGAACCATTCCTGCAGCTATTAACTTTCCCGCCTCGTGCATCCCTGCAAGAGGTCAAAGACTGAACGCATAAGCGGAGGGTGCCGGGTGTCTCAGTCCTTGTGGAATTCCGCTCAAACGCCATCTTGCCATCTTCTCCGCCGGCCAGGACAGCCTTTGCAGCCCGAAGGCCTTGCTCCCCAGGCTGGCGACGTGCCAGAAAAACCGTTCTCCTGCAGTCTAGCAGTAGTTCGAATGAATTCGCACCGGTTGCACGGCCCTTTCATGCTCGCGTGCACATGCGTGTGTCTGCACTGGGGAGGGTCTTCCAGGCCCGAAGGACCGGCACTGACCCCGGAGGCCAGGCGGGGGCTGCTGCAGAGGGTGTGGAATGCCTTCTGCTAACGAGGGATCCCCAAAAGGAGCAGAGATTCGGGCCACAAAAGCAGGGCTGGCCTGGCCACGAGCATCGGCGCCTGCGAGGCAGGGCCGCCCAGGACATCTCGGACCGACTCGCACTCCAGCTGCCCTCTGCAGCTTTTGCCGCCACGGACCTTCTTTGGAAGGGGAGGCAGCTCGTTAGCAGCCTGTACAGTTCTTTTTGGCCGGGTCATCTGCCTTCCCAGCTGGCCTTCGCTGGAAAGCAGTTGTGCAATCAGATGCTTCGGTGCAGTTTCCCTGCGACCGCAAGGTTTTGCAATGTGCAGAAGGGGAGCAAAACACGTGCCTCGTTCTTTAAGAAGGCCTCGCAACACTTCCCTTTCTTTCCTCGATTTATGCAGCGGTGGCACTTTCCAGCAGCTCGTGATCGCTGCCCTGCAGAAAAGGGGTTGTGGGGTCGGGGAAGCGTGTGCTGTGGGGGAGGTCGGACCATCAGGGGGCCGACTGGCTTCGGGCCTGGGTATGGGGCAGAGACTGCTTTGGTCACCTCGGTGTGCCCTTTCAGCCTGCTGGTTCAGGGGTGGGGGGCTCCCTGGGGCATTTGAGGCCATGGACTGAAAGCACCTGCCTGGTGGGGAGGTCTTTCAGTTTGGTCCCTGCCTTTCCTGGAGAGCAAGTTTGGAAAGGTTAGGAGTTTGGTGCCACCAGTATATTGATCGCACCCTATCCTTCCATTCCGGCTAAATCCAAGGAAACTTAAAAGTTCTCTATCTGGTACCCTAACCTTCATCTGCTTCTGGATGAGGACCAGGAAATGGAACTTAATGCAGACAAGACGAGACCGACGAGGGACACCGCCTGGTTCAGAAAGGCCCCTGCATTCCCAGGAGACTCCGGTCCCAGACCCTCCGGGATTCAGCCCAACCCTAGGAGTCCAGGTCTCAGCAGTGGCTGGGTGTGTGCGTGCGCAGCCGAGGATCATGGTGCACCAGTGCTCTGACTCCTCTGGCACCTGTCTGAGCTGCGTCCCATCTGAACCCGAGGCTGTGGGGGGCACACCGTTGCCTCGGCTCCCCTGGATGCTGGTCTGCTCCCAGGCACAATTCCAGGCGCTGTTGGGAGCTTCGGAGCCCTCGCGGCGCGAGACCAGGCAACCCATTCCGGGCTGCCATTCGGGTCCAGGCTGGAAGATCTTCCTGGGGGTCATCAGAGGCCTGTTGGGTGGAGCTGGAGGAGGGGCCTTTCTGGTGGTTGCCCCTGGGCTCTGAACCCCCTGCTGAAAGAGGCCAGCTTGGCCACTGCCCCTGCCAGCCAGCAGGGACGTCCTCGCTATTCAGGACTGCTAAACTTGCTCACTCTTTTCTGATGTGCTGGCGGGCCGCCATCAATGGTTACACGCACATCAAGCAAGATATACAAGAGCTGGGAACAGGGCAGAGAAGGGCAGCCGAAAACAGTCAAAGGGCCGGGCAACTCTCCTTTGGGGGAAGGCCGAAGCGCTTCCAGTGTCCGGTGTGTCCAATCGCATCCCCCCCAGCAGCTATTGGACAGCTTCTGTTCTGTTGGGGCCAGATTTGGACCACCAAGGACCACATGCGCATCTCCTCCAAAGAAGCTTTTTATTTTTCCAAAGGCTGCTCTGAATTTCTCAGTCTGGGGGATGGTGGGGAGACGCAGCCTCTGCCCCTCCTCAGGCCCTGCTCAGCAAAGCCCAGCTTTTGCTCCTAACCTTAACCCTAACCCAATTCTAAGGCGATATACAATTTATTACATGGTACCGTTCTGAGAAAAACACAGCTTCTTCCAACAGAGATGAAAGTGGACAACCGTGAAAACCATTCCGTGCAGCTAAAAGCATGGCTGGGTGACGAGGCCCTGATGGCACAGCCATGCCAGGATTGCGACACGGCTGGGAGCAAGTGGAAGTCACAACCTGCACCGAAAGATGGCGCTTGGCACCGGCAGCCCTGCGCTGGAGCCCCCTCCTCCCCTGCCCTCCCCTGCCCTGCCCTGCCCTGCCCTGCCCTGCCCTGCCCTGCCCTGCCCTGCCCCACTCCGTTGTTTAAATCATACGTTTCAGTGGGTGCAAAACACACAGCGAGAGGCTGTGCTTCTGCCAGCGAAGGGAAACGAGCTGGGAGTTGGCCGAGGGAGTTCTAAGAAGCCCCGTGACAGTTACATAACCGGTGGAAACAATGCCACTTTGAGGAAAAACACCTCTGGCCACGGTGAGCAGGGAGCGGCGCCAGGAGCTCTCTGCCTCGGTAGCTTGATGGATGCCTATTAGGAAATGAGAGTTTGCTCATTCTTGCCCAGTTGCAAAAGGCTTTCTATTTATTTCCAGCGCATGGGTTTTGAACACAATTTATTTTCGACCGTTTAGCCAAAGTACACTTGAAAACAAAAAACCCCCCACTGAATCCTTTCATGGCTTTGGTTTCCCTTCCCACCCAGGCCGTCTGGGTTAGAAGCTTTACCAGAATGTTTCTTCCAATAAGAAATGTGTGTTGAACCTCCGTTCGTTGGATGGGCCTGTGTGTATAGAGGCAGGAAATCAAATACGTGAGAAGGCGAAGGGGAGACGTGGGGAAGGAGATGTGGGGCAGGGAAGGAAGATGCCAAATGGGGAAAAGGAAGCAGGAAACAGCTCCAGGTTATCCGCAGTTCTTGCTTCAAATGACCTACAAAACTGGAATGCGGAATGTGATGTCGCTGCCCAGAAGAGCTGGCCGTTTTCCCTAGAGAGCGAGAACAGTCCCTGCGGCCGATGGAAGCGCCTGGGAGGCCGAGAGGCGCTGGAGGGCAGGGCCTGGATCCAAGCACACCCCTTCAGTGGGTCGGAAGCTCCAGCTCGCACTGCCCCGGCATTCACACCGGTCCGGAGGCTGAGAGACACCTTCGGGGGCCGCACCTCAGTCCAGAGCAGTCTCTCGGACTGGATTACAGCTCAAAGGCAATACGGGGATGATGGGGCATGCAGTGCTCCACGCCTGGAGAGTGAGGGAAGGCCGGAGCTCCTGCACCAGGTGGTCTGTGCATGAACTCCAGATGGCACTCCGTGTTTCAAAGGAGCTGCCCGCGCTCCTTGAAATGTGGAGTCACATCTGGAGCGGATGCACAGTCCGGCCAGGATCGGAGCCCCCAGCCTCCCTGCTGGGAGGCACCAGGCTGGGGGCGCCAGGAGGGGAGCGGTCCCCAGAAGGGGCGGCCTTCCGCGGCACTCGGCTCTCCGTGGCCTGCCAGCGTGGCTGCCCCGGGGCAAGCGTGGGTGTCCACTGCTGATCCACCGCGGAGGGCGTGCCGGCCTGGTGCGGGCCGCCTCCTGCGGAGCAGCAGCGGGGGCCCAGCAGGCCCACAGAAGCTTCCCTGGGCGAAGGGCCTCCCGGGCTGACGCGGAGCTCGCCCTGCTGCGCGCGCTGGACAGCCATCGCAAACGGCGGGCTGCTCGCGGGGCGGCCCAGGCAGCCCCCCCACGGCTCCCCCAGCCAGTGGGACGGGGAGTCGTGCATTGCAGGGAAGGGGCCGGGCGCCTCCTTTGCTGCAGGGAGCTCCTTGCCGCGTGCAGAGGCACTTGGCCGCTTGCCCGCTTCTTGGTGCCAGGCCCAGACTTGCGACGGGCCTGGCAACGCGAGGGCAGGACCATCCCAGGGGCTTCACAGGGTCAGCCTTGGCTATCTTCTGGCTGAAATGCTGCAATGGTTTTCCCCAACAGTATTTTACAGATTGTTCTAAATCGCCCAGAGAGATTCGGCTGTGGGGATGGCATAGAAGTAAGTAAATAGCTCTTACAACAACCCTGTGAGGTAGGCCCAGGGATGCTGCCAAGCCAAGGCTTGCAGGAAGACAGCAGGCACCTGCAGCTTTTCACCTGAAGGGCTGCAGCTAAGAGTTGCCAGCCCAAGACTTGCCATGGCCCAAACCCTCCCAAGAGGGAACGTCCCCACGGCTGTTTGTGTCCCCTGTTGTAATTCGGAGCATCCGGGGCTGGCTTGGTCCGGAAGGGGCCGCCAGGAGCCGTCCCCTGTGGGCCCGTGGGGCAGGCAGGCAGGCAGGCAGGCGTGGCTGGGGCTGGATTCCTGGGCGCGCTGAGTGCAGCCGCCTGCACTGGGGACGCAGCCCTGGGGACCGGCAGGAGGAAACCCCACTGCAAAACTGGCCACCACGTGGGCAGCTGGCCCAAGACCATCTGCACGGCTAGACAGAGAGCGGCACCCCAAGCCCCAGCTGCAAGCCCCAACCTTGCCGGGGATGAGAAGGCGGGGGACGCCCCGGGGCTGGGGCCGATGTTGCTTGCTCGGGCAGAGTCTTGGGGCTCCCGGCAGCAGAGGAGAGGCGAGGGACTGAAAGAGGGCAGGCTCGGGGGTTCAACATTTCACCCGCCCCTTCCCCCTCCAAAGCGACGTCCCCTTTTGGGGTGTGGAGCGATAGCAGAACTGAGCCGCCCGAGCGCAAGACTGCGCCACTCACAAAGCACACCCTATCCTGCGTCAAGGTTCAAGAGGCTGCAAAGCCTCGTGGTTCAGCAGCTGCCTGGCAACCCCCCCCCCCCCCCTCAGCTCAGTGCCTCCACACGGATACCCTGGGCAAGGCGCCATGCGTCCGCCCCAAGGTCCCCCCCCCC
>NW_025336182.1:1859840-1866647 GCF_004798865.1 Varanus komodoensis
CCCCCCCCCCCCCCCCGAAGCTCAGGTGCTGGCCGCAAGTGCAGCCCCCTTGAGTCCAGACCGCAGGGAACAGGCGGAAGACAGGGAGCTATGAAGATAAGAACTGTCTTTACGCTCAAACATCCAGGCATTGCAGGTGGTGCTTTTGCAGTTCATAGAGACATAGAATAGCCAAGCTGGAAGGGGCCACGAAGGCCATCAGGTCCACCCCCTGCTGTTGCAGGACACCAGGTCACACCACCCCACTCAGAGGGCTGCCCAGGTTCTTTCTGGATGCCTCCAGTGTGGGGAGCCCCCCGCCTCTCCGGGCAGCTAGTTCACTGCATCGCTGTTCCACTGGTTTGTGCAACACACGGTCCCTACGGAGCCCCCCGCCCAGGCAGTTTGGCCTCTGGGGGCCTCCAGCCCCTGCCGTTCAGAGCGGGAGGTGGGGGCTGCCTGCTGGCTGGGCCGACGGGGGCCTCCAACCCACCGGTTCTGCTTCCTGCTTTTGCTTTGTTTCTTCAGCTTCCTTCCAAAGCTAAATAAGCTCGCTGCTCTGCCAGAACAGAACACTGTGTTTCCTTTCACATTTCCTGCCCGTGGAAACTTTTTTGTAGCCTCTGAGGGTGGTGTGCAAACAGAACAGCCCCCAAACAAAGCCAAGTGGAAGCTGCTAGAAACGGCTTTGTCTCGAGGGAGAGCGTGCTCCTCCGCGCGTCTGGCCTGCTGGTGGAAGGCTTCCGCCTTCCGTGTTTGCAGGTGCCTCGCCTTTCCTCCACTCGCCAGAGCACAAGGCCGCCTGTGCGCTCCCGCTCATTCGCACAACCCTGTGGGTGGCGGGCGAGGGACTGGCCCACCCCTCTAATCCCAGGGCGCTAGGAGGCCTTCCCACACCTCCGTGCACAAGTTGCTGGGGAGCATGGGAGCTGCTGCACTCACAAGGCGGGCCCTGGGCTGACTCAGCCAGTCTTCTCCAATGCCCTCACCTCCCACACCCATCTCTGCACACAGCTCCCTTCTTAATGAGGCACCTGCGTCCCTGCGGATCTCCCGGCAGGCTACTCCGCTTGGAGGCACCCCGCGGCCTGTCCGGGAAGGACCTCAGGCTGGGCCCCGGGGGCCCCGGGAGACCCCGAGGAAGCCACGCCGGGACTGCAGCGCATGCAGAGCCTGCGGGGAGCTTGCCGCTTAGCGAGCCCAGCCTGTGGGCCGGTGTCGGGGCCCTGCCGCCACCCCAAGAGCTTCTCTGGGGCAGAACTGGGTCTGGGGCTTTAAGAGCTCCGCCAGCACATCCTGGGAGACCGGCAGAATCGCTGCCTGCAGCCGTCGGGGGTGCAGAACTGAGCACTTGTGCCAGCCACACGGCAACAGGAGGCCCACCGCGCCCCCGCCCAGGGAGCCAGACCTGCGCACTGCCCTTCCTTTCCCCGCTGTGGCGCCCCCCGAGGACTCCGATGCCCCGTTTTGGGGGAAACCTCTCCAGGAGGCATCCCTTGCGGTGCCTCGGGCAGCCTCCCTCCTTGCCGAGGCCGCTCTCCTGGCGAGGCCCCCGTGTCGGGACGCCGACCGCGAGTTGCAGGGCAGGCGCTCGACCGTTTGCTCACGTGGGACTTGCAGAGCCAGCCCCTGGGAAGGACCGGCCTGGGCCCTGTGCGCAGACCTCAGCCCTCTCGCTTCTCTCACGTGCGCCGCATGCCCGGAGCCGAGCGCGACGGGCGCGGGGCACGTGCTGCTTGGCAGCGCTGCTTGCTCGGCTGCTCCCGGCCCACCGCTTCGCGTGTGGAAAGCAGAGCCCAGGCCCGCGAGTTGCTCCTCTGCAGCCGCGTCACATTCCGGGGCCACGGCAGGCAGGGTGACCCCAGGGACTCCAGCGTGCAAGGCAGGCCTGGAGCGGCCCGGAGGCGTGAAGGGGCCGGCCTGCTGACTGCGGGGAAACGCTCGCGGCCCGGAGGGGCCCCCCTCGGTCACTCGAGGGCCCGAGGGCCCAAGGACTGGGTTGGGCCCGTCAAGGCCGGTATTTGGGCTGCCGCACTGGCCAAAGTGGGAAGCTCAGAAGTGGGGCGTGAGCCAAGAACCACCCCCAGCTTCCTGTCCTCCTGCTCCCGCAGCCACGTGCCAGCAACCCCCCACTCGCCAGCCCCGCATGGGCAGGAGTGCGGCAGGGGCCCCGGGGCAGCCGCGCAGCGCGCACCGGGGCGCTCGGCTCGGGGGCTGCCATCAGGTGGAGTGCCTGGGGGAGCGGCGCCGCTTTTTGCCCTTCTGCCAAGGGGCGCTGCAGCCCTTCTGCACGACGACAGCTTAGCGTGTCATCCAGGTGCGATACAGGCCGAGCCATGCGGGGGGGGGGGGCTCCTAACCCTACTACAAGCCACGGCTCATTGTGGTGTATAAGCAAGCAAGAAAAATCACAGCACTCCGGAGGCGTCACCTGCGCAGGAAGCCATGAAATGGAACTTCGCGACCCACCCTGAGCATTTCCTCCGGCTTAGCCCTGAACGCCGGGCAGCCCTGCAAGCGCCGTGGAAGCCCCGGCCGGCTCGTGGAGAGACACGAGGAGCGAACGTGGGTTCCAGCGAGAACGAGTTTGTCAGTTTATCTCCACACAAGATAAACACCTGGGACCGAGCTTGGCCCGCAGCCAGGCCTCGCCTGGAGTCCGCGATAAAGGCCCGGGGTTGTTCGGTCCCTCCCCGGTTACTATCGGGGGAGAGTCACGGGGCCGTCCAGAGCACCGGCCCGCGGCACGTAGGCCTTCAGGAGAAGGAAACACAGGCAGCCGAGGAGGGCAGGATCCAGGTGGGGCAGGACGTGCTCGGCCTGCCGTTCCCTCAGCAGCCCTTGGCCCGAGAACAGAGCGCCACACGGAGACGCCAACGTGCGGCGTCAGGCCCTGCTTCCAAGCTGGCCCGCTCTGCACCTGCCGAACCACCTCTGCTGCAGGCTCTACACAGCCATGTTCGAGGTTTCCATAATTCAGTCATTTGGCAATTTGCTCTGCTTCTTCTGTGCTCGTGCTGCTTCAGCACAGAAAAGTTTAATAAACATAATTTGAAATCAATGCCTCTTTCCCCCTGCTATGCAGTTTATTCCGATTCTGTGAACTGTGGGAAAAGGCCCATTGCTCGTTCAGCACCGAACCTTGTGGTTTGGATGGGAGTACCAAGAAGACGCACCAGAAGCACGGAAGCCAATATTCCTGAAAGAGGAGTTCCCAGGATGGAGGAGGAACGTGCCCTCTCTGGCCCTCCGAACAGGCCAGCCGAGCGTTTGCGCAGGGCAGGGCGAAGCCATCTTGTCATGCCAGCTCCCACCCACAGAAACCGGGTGCCAGCAATTAGCCATCTGTCCAGAATGCCATCCGCTTGTGCACGAACAGGCGGCAGCTCGGGTGTCTCCGTGCACAAGCGGCCTGGAACAGTCCCCGCCGGCTCTGGGCATTCCTGGAAAGCATCTCCACGCTGCCTCTGGCCACGGGCCAGCAGAGGCTGCCCGTGCCGCAAAGCACCATGCTCGTGGTCAGCTTGCCACATGCCCACCCGGGCCCCCCACCCGCTCCAGGAGCGCCGCATCCCCAGGTAGATGTCCGGCCATCCCCCAGTCCAGGAAAGCGGGCGACAGCAGCGAGGGCTCTGGCCGGGGGCCCCACCCAGCCGAAGGGCGGCCAGGCCCTCTGTCCCTCACAGCAGCCCCCCGGCCAGGAGGAGCAGGGTGACCCCATCAGCTCCCCCAAAATAAAATGCCTCCATTTGCCTGCCTGCTGTGCCTTGATGAACTGGAAGCCTAAGGGCAGGAATGCCTTCCCCCAGCGATGCCACGCGAGGCGCGTTGGGAGACACATGGCCAGAGAAGCGTGGAAAAATGCCTCCGACCCACTGATGGATCAAGCAACGGATGGCTGGGGCTGGGAGAAATGAGAACCGGGGGGAAGTGTTCAACCCCCACTCGGCCAGGAGGCACACTGCAGGACCGGCCCAAATGAGGAGCCTCCCTCGCAGGGCTGTTGTGCAGACGAAGAGGGTGGACAGCCGTGTTCACCAAAGAGCGAGTCAACAGAGAGTAGCATTTGCGGGCCCAAAGACCACAGCTGGACTGGGATATTCCATCGCGCAGCTTTTAGAACCGGGTTAGATCCGCCGATCCTCAGACTGGCGGCTTCACTTGCATCCCGCGAACATGGAGCGCGTGGGAAAAGCCCTGCGGGATCGGGGCCCCGGCTGGCCTCGGCTGGCGCACTCCTCCGTGGCCAGCCACGGGCCTGTGGGTGCGGATGCCCACAAGCAGGCGTGGCAGCGCTGCTGGTGCACAGAGGGGCCGGGGCCACAGCAGGCCCGGAAGGAACATGTCCCCTTCTTTCCCCGAAATCTGCTGACGCCATTTGCCTGCCAGCACACGGGCGTGCAATCCTCTGACGTGAGCTCGCTCTGGGGCCGGCCAAGTTGGGCTCAGGTTTCCAGGAGCCGAGAGGGCTTCAAATGCCATCCATTCCCCCCCCACCCCCGCCATCGCACTGCCCCTCGTCCATCACGCTGGCGGCTCTTCCCCGACTGCTCAGAAATGCGACGTTCCACTGCTGGAAAGACAGGAAGACGGACGGGGCTTTGTCTGCACGGACGGATTGGTCCCCCCCCCCCCAAATTAGTAGACGACACATCTTTCTTAGTAATCCACATTCTGTGCTGACTGGTGGGGCGGGAAGAAGCAGAATTCTGCAGTTCTTAAAATGATGCAGGGTAATTTCATCTAATTTTTAGATGACTTCCAAAAATGTTGAATTAGAACACAGAAGCTTCCACCTGGTACACCAGCCGGCCTTCCTTCAGGCACTTCCTGTTTGTGTAGTGCTAAGGACTAAGAAATTGCAGATTTTAAAAATGAAAACTGTGGTTCATTTTGTTCTGCTTCTGCACTTCCACGAATTGTAGAACAGTCTTGCCCCATCAGCCTCTTTTCCACACAAGCTCCCTTGGCCTCTTTCCCATCCAGCCCTTCAGCCATGTTGCTTCTGATGTCCAACGTACAAAACGCCAGAGGAGCAACTGGGCCGCAGCCTTTGCTTTACCCAGATCCTGTGGGGGGGGGGGGTCCCCCCACCCAGGGCACACACTTCCCCACTGCCCTTCACAGAAATGGCCTGTGCCGAGTTTCTAGCGCTCACTGTTTCCTCCCAAGCTGCTAGGTATGTACAGAACACAGGAAGGCTCGAGAATCCCAAAAAACGAACCAAAGCACAGAAAAAATAAGGACCTTTTATTGCAGCCCAAGAAATTACACACCGATGTTCTCACACACACAAACTTTCAAACACAACTTTTTAAAAGAGTGTTCTGGGCAGGGAAAAAATGAGCCACGCCATGGAATGACAACACAAAGGGAAGGCCTCTGTTCTTCAGGGTTAGGGAAAAGTCCGTTTAATTCATGGCCCCCAAAACACTTCTTCCCCCAGCATTAAGACTGGGCAGCTTCCCCGCCAAAGACTGTGGGAGACACGACCTCTGGGATGACAAAGCTGCAAGAACTTGTCAGAGGCCCCAAGGAAAAAGCATTACTTCTGGGAAACAGCCGAGGCCGGCACTTTCACTTTCTTCTGCAGTTTTTCCCAGAAGCGCATTCCAAAGTCAAAGGCTCTAAAACCTCGCACGCCAGCCTGATGCACAGAGACCAGGGGAAACTGTCACCTGTTCAATCTCCCAACCAGGGGAAAAGCACACGGCCTTGGTCCCGACATGGCACTGCTCAGAAACCAGAAATAATTGCGTGGGCAAGACAGAGAACAGAAGCGAGGCGGCCTCCTCATTCAGCCCTGCCTCAAACTCCAGAGGTTCAAAGAACAGAAGTCCTATAATCCCCAGCAGGCCCGGCCAGCATGGGGGCCTTTTGCCATCTAGAAACACATGGTCAGTTCCTTTAAAAAAAGAAATCCATTTCTCATTAAACCTCCCGTGAAAATCTGGCATGGTACACCTGCTTATGGCAGCTTGGTATGGAAGAGCATTTCAGAAAACAGGTCCCAGTCACAGGCTCCAGAGCGTTGTGGGAGATTCTTGCCCATTCCTGGAAGATGCAGGCGACCCTCTTTCCCTGCCTCACCCCCACCCCGCTTTTCAAGAAGTGAAAAAGTGAGAGCTACCTGGAATTCAAAACTACCTCTCCTTTGCAAAACAAGAGCACCTTTGCTCCTGTGTTGCTCCAGGCAGACCAACCTGAGCGAGGGCAGGAGCGCTGTCGGTCAGGGGGCAGGAGGGGCTTGGCCACACACGGAGGGGGCAGCTCTCTGCCTCCACCCCCGGCTGAAGCACACGCAGCCTGTGCGTCCCCCGGGCCCCTGGAATGCGCCGGCTTCCTTTCCGTGCTGCACGGGAGCCACAGACCTCCTGCAGGGAGAAAGCCCGGCTTTGGTGCAGGAGCACATCCTTTCCGAGCGAACCACGTCCGGTCTTTCCAAGAGAGAGCGGCACCCGTGCGCTGGGTGGTTTCCCGAGGCTCGGGGCCAGTGCAGGGTGGATCTGTGATGCCCCCTAGTGGCTGACGGAGCCAGAGACCGGCGGAGTCGCTTGTGGGGCGGCCGGCCGGCAGGTGCAGAACGAGGCTGGGGGCCCCTCCTGCCAAGCAGAGCCAGCCGGACCCTCCCAAGGGCGGCAGAAAGGCGCCCCGAGCAGCGAGGCCCGGCGGCAGGAGAGACCTGTCCCCCGCACACGTCCTGCGTGGCCACTCCGCTCAGTAGATCGCCTCATCCATGTTGTCCTCGCTGTCGTCCCCAAAGTCTTCGCCATTGTCGAAGTAGGACATGATGTAGTCCGTCTCCTGTTGACGGGGGGGGGGGGGGGG
>NW_025336182.1:1866747-1904853 GCF_004798865.1 Varanus komodoensis
TAGGACATGATGTAGTCCGTCTCCTGTTGACGGGGGGGGGGGGGGGGAGAGGCAGTGACAGCAAAGCGAGGCCGTGGGGCTCGGGCTCCACGTGGGCGCAGGGTGCAGTGGAGACGCGAAGCCACGGGGCCCTCGGGCCTCCGCCAGCCTCGGGGGCGAGGGGTGGGGCGCCCCTGAGCAGACTCCCCCCCTCCAGCACCCTCCTCCTCTCTTGCTCAGGGACTGGTGAGGGGAGCTGAGCGGAAGCGCATGAACAAGAGTCCCGGGGCGAGCCAGGGAGGGGGCAGACTCCCGCCCCCAAAGGATTCCTCCGGCACCCGTATTCTCTCCCCTTCAAACTTAGTGACAGCCCTCGTGGCAGCTCGGAGGGGACGTTCTCTCCCAGGAAGCCCCCCCCCCCCCCGCCACCGTAATGCAACAGATCTTGGGGCAGCTCAGTCAGTTAACGATCCCAAACAATTCCCACTTTAGAAGAGACAGGACCAGGCAGACGACGACTAATCGGCTGCTTTGGGAATGGGAAAGACCCTCAGCGAGATACCGAAGGCCCCGCAACCTCCTCCCGAGATCAGATATTCCCCACAGACATGGAGGACTTAAGGAAAGCAACGTCTCTCTTTTTTAGAAAAGGGGGATCGGGTGGGGTGTCTTCTCCACGGGTCCCAGCGGCGGTCCTGCAGCAGGGCAGCGGAGGCTGAACACGTCGCTCTGCCCCCCTCGCCTGGCCCACAAGCACAGCGCTGGACGCGTGAAGGGCGGCCGAGGCGCACCTGCAACTCACCCGTGATGCCCACCAGGCACTGAAATATGGAAGCGGTGCCCTTCTGGGCCCCTCGCACCGTCCCTACCTCTTCATATTCCTCCTCATCGTATTCTTCCTCGTCCCCCTCCTTCCCTTCCTCTTCCTCTTCCTTCTCCTCTTCCTCTTCAGATATCACTTCCTCTTCTTTCTTTTCCAGAGTCTGGGAAATGGTTCAAGGAGGGTGGCAAGATGGGTGGGAGAGAAATAAGTTAACAGCTGGTCTGTTTCACACCTGCCCGAGCTGATGCCTTGGCGGTGAAAAAAGGACTTGGGGCTAAGAGAAAAACCAGGATCACATTAAACAAACGTGCTGAAGAGGCCTGACTTTGCTCGAGATTCTCCCCCTCTACCAAATAAGCCACTTGGTCTTGGGATGGGTCACCTGGCACCCAAAGCACTTGGGGGGGGGGGCCCAAGAGAAAGTCGGTCTCCGACCCCCAGGCAGACCCAGCTGGAAAACTCAGGTTTGTCACTGGCTGTACAATTTCATGCAAGAACAAAAGTGGCATGTTCAAATGCTGCTCTGTGAAAAAAGTTGCAGCCCTCCCTGCATGGAGAAAGCTAGCACATCAGGGAAAAGGCTCAACTGAGCCCTCTTCCGGGATTGCTTTTTTCTTATCCGCAGGGGACAGTACCAAAACTTGTCAACTTCCACCTGTCACCCAAAGTGGTACAGTCCAAGAAATGCGTTACCCTTTTCTGGTCAAAGATTGCATGTAGTTGGGTTTTCCTTGCTTTGCACAGCAGGTGGGCGGTCCCCAGGCCACAAGAGCAGGCCCCACTGCCCACACAAGGAAAGTTAGTTCAGGAATCGGCTCCAGAAGCGGGCACAAGTCCTCGCTTCCAGACGGGGACAGGCTAGCTCTGCTTTTTCTTGCGCACTCCGTCCTGGAAGCACGTGTCCCCTCTCGTTTTGGGCTGCTTTCAGTGTCCAAGTTGCACAAGGGGTGGTGGCGGCGGCACGTGCTTTTGCCGTGAACATATAAAGAGGACAGAAAACAACGCGACCCAAAGTAATATGGAGCATCCCAGACCAAGTGGTGCATAATCCAGGCACTGCGACTGCAGCCACGCCATCCGGACCGTCTCCAGGCTGGCATCCAGACTGAGGAGGGCAGACCCTGTGCCCGGCCTGTGCCGGCATCCTGGCACGCGGCAAGTCAGCAGGCGAAGGTACCTCTGAGCACGCAGACCCAGTGAGAAGTCGCATCTGCTCACTGTCCAAACACGCTAAGAGCTGAGGGGGAGCGCCGTTCACAAGGTGGACGCAACTTGGGACCCACCGGAAGTTTTGGCCAACAACTCCCATGCCTCCTCACCCTCAACCATGCAGGGCAAGGCTGATGGGAGATGTAGGCAGAAACATCTGGAAGGACACCCATCGTCCATGTCTGCCTACCAGGAGAAAAGTCGAGCCCGGAGGCACAGTGATGCCACGGACCGTATTCAGCAGGAATTCTGGGAATGGGGGTGCGTGGCTAGCTGTTCCTCGCACCAGGTTGTAGCGCTGGCCCCAGATGGGCCCCCCAGCACCCTAAAGGGCCCCCGGCCACCCCCATGCCTACCTCCAGCTTCTTGATGGCTTCCTCCTTGTCCACCGGCAGCTGCGGCTTGCGCTTCGGAGCAAGGATGGTCTCTCCTGCACCGAAAGGGACCAGGCGGGTCACACACAGAGACACGGCCAGGGCCACCCGTCCTTTTCTAGCCACGCTTCAGGGGAGCAGCCAGAATTATCCCTAACAGCCTGCTGGCCCCCAAGGAGAGGAGCAAGCGGGGAGAAGACGCCCTGAGAATCAGCTCGAGAGCGTGGAGCACACGCTCCAGTTTGCTGCATTTCTCTGCTCCCCGACAGCCGAAGCTCGCTGGGCACTTCACGGAGGTAAGAACACCAGAACTGCGAGAGGCACACGATGAAGCGATTTCCGTAGACATGCAAGATGTCCTCCCATGATGAAAAGCACAGGGCCCTTCGGAAGGCGGCCAAATGCCCGGGGGCAGAGGACAAGGCAGTGCCCAAAGGCAGCTCACTCGGGAGGTCGTTGCACAGCGGGGCCCCCACCTAGAAGGCCTGGCCCCATGCTGCGGTCCTGCACCCCCTCCTCAGGCGATGGCCCCCCCGCTTTCCATCTCTAGCCAAGAGGGCATTTCCCGGAATCCTGGGCGAGGCGCCACATCCTGCAGCAGGGCACCTCCTCGGAGGAGAACGAGGAGGGAGCTGCCAGAACGTGGGGCCCCGGGAAAAGCCTGCATGCAAAATCCCGAACAGGTGAGGCCTGGAACATCCAAGAGGGTGGACCTCTCAGCCACTTGTCTTTGGACAAGGTGGGCGGGCACGCTCCCAGTTACGGGGCCCCTTCGCTCTCCCGGAAGAACCTCTCCCCCCCACACTGGCATTTTCCTCTGATCTGGGCTTCCAGGCTCAAAATTAAGCCCCCGACAGCTGGGGAGGTTCCACTGGAATGAGCTGCACCCCTTCTCTTCCGCTCGCTTGCTTTTCAGGCATCAAGGTGGGGTGCGCAATCCACCCATGGTAGCATTTGCCCCAGATCTAAGTGGAGGGCAGGGCAAGCCGAGGCTTGCTTACAGGAAAGCCTGGAGGCACGGGAAGTCGTGACAGGGAGAGGGTCCACAGCAGTGTGGTGCAGTGGGCAGAGCTGTGTCGTACACATGCTGGTTCAAAATCCCCCCCTCCGCTTGACCAACCTCCCGCAAGGATGTTGACAAAATCAACACTGGGAAAGTGGCTTTGGGGATCCATCTCACACTTTTTAATGTCTCTTCTGAGAAGTACTTACTCTGTTTCCGCAGCTTCCGTACACGGATTTTTAGTTCTTGCGGAAGCCGCCTCCAATCTGCAGAGATACACATTCCACTTTATGACATTTTGCTCAACTAGTTTGACACAAAGGCAAGTTCTGACTTGTGTTTTTTTACTGCAATTCCTCTCTTTGGTAATCAAGAGCAGTTAATTACACCGACTTACAAAATAATCTACCGGGAATTTTGCTTCACACTCTTGGTGGGAAATTACCTGCAATGTCTCCAATGTTCTGATGGGAAGCTGAGTGATGTCTGGATGGGACCAATCCCCTAAGTGGCATCTGTCTGCACACGCTTTATATGAATGGATGCTTCTGAAACAGCCCTTCTAATTTCCTAGGGCAGAGAGTTCCAGGTCTTTGATATAAATGACGTGATTTGTAGAAAATTTACTCAGTTTTCCAAAGCCTTACCAGGAAGTGGGTGAGGAGGAAGGAAACCAGCAAAACCCCCAAAGGGAACTCTTGTCACCCTAAAGCTCTCTGTAGAATATGACACATACATTTCTAAAGAAAAACTCAATGCGTTTTGAGCTGCATTCTCAGAAATGGATCTCCTTAGAAAATTCCCCCACCCAAAATAAAAATAAAATAGCACCAGTTTTCAAGCCTTTTTAAGTTCAGAGGGTGATGTTTTCTTAAGATATTTTTGGTCCTTCTGGTAGGAAACACCAGTGTAACACTTGGCGTTACAGTGAACTACACAGCTTTAACCAGCACAGAGCTTTCTGGAGCCCGGGGGGCAGGCCGAGGAACGAGTCCTTTCTGTGGCGGAAGCCTGCAAGTGCGCAAGAACTGACTCTGGAGCAGACGGGGAACCTCTTTCAGCCCCAGAGTCGAATTCCAGGATGGATGGAGCCACGGGCAAAATGGGCAGGGACAAACTACCCAAAAAATGGCAGCATACTTAAGCTGAAAGCTCTTACAGCCAGCCCTGAAGCCTCAAAGAGAGGAACTGCAGCCTTCGCAAAGGGGGGATACACCAAACAAAAACCCACCAAACAATTTGTGGTGTGGGGAAGGACAGTGGGGACACTGGGAGAACCTCGGGAGGCGTGAAAGATAGAGAGACTCATGTTGGATGAGTGGCGCTCAACGGGAGGCCTTGGTGGCGCAAGCAGGGACAACACCATGAGTTAGCAAGGCGGGGGAGAGTGCCGTCACGGGTGCAAAAGAGGTGGTAAGCGGGATTAGACGGAAGAGGAACCTTCACAGGAAATGGGCACAGGGGCAAATAGACAAAAGGGGGGGAGGCCAAGGCTGATTACGAGCTGAGACTTGCCAAGGATACCTGGGGCAACAAAAGGGGCTCAGTCCTGGGGCCGATCCTGTTCGATCTTTTCATCAATGACATGGAAGAAGGGGTGAACCGTCTGCTGATCAGATTCGCAGACGACAATAAAACTGGGGCAGTGGCCACAACTGAGGAGCAGGTACTCCAGATCCAAAGGGATCTGGACAGACTATGGAAGTGGGCAGGAGACAACAGGATGGCGTTCAATGTGGATAAGTGCAAGGTCTTGCACTTGGGGCATAGGAATAGGTGTCATAAGTACAGGTTAGGTGACAAGTGGCTGGAGAGCAGCGCTTGCGAAAGGGACCTCGGGGTGCTGGTTGACTGCAGGCTGAACATGAGTCAGCCGTGTGACGCGGTGGTCAAGAGGGTGAACGCCACCCTTGGTTGCATAGCCAGAAGTGTGGCTTCTGGATCGAGAGAGGTATCACTGCCCCTCTATGCGACTCTGGTGTGCCTGCAGCTGGACTGTTGTGTTCAGTTCTGGGCCCCTCATTACAGGAAGGATATAGCCAGGTTGGAGTCAGTGCAGCGTAGGGCCACAAGGATGGTGGCCGGTTTGCAGGGGATGCCGTATGAGGTGAGACTGGGGGAACTGGGTCTCTTCAGCCTGGAGAAGGGGAGACTCAGAGGGGATCTGTTGGCGACATACAGGTACGTGAGGGGGTGTCACACAGAGGTGGGTAGAGACCAGTCCTCCCCTGCAGAGGAAGGCAGGACGCGCTCCAATGGAGCAAAGCTCAGGGAGCCAAGGTTCCATTTGGATGCCAGGAAGCACTTCCTGACAGTCAGGACCCCAAGGGTGTGGAATGGGCTCCCCCAGGAGGTCGTAGAGGCCCCATCGGTGCGGGTGTTCAAGGATAGGCTGGACGTCCACATGGTGGGCATGTTGTGAGCGGAGCTGGCTGGAGCTGGAGATCAGACTAGGTGGCCCAGGAGGCCCCTTCTGACTCGCTCTGCTTCTATGTTAAGATAGACGGGGCAGAATGGATCTGCTTCCTTTTGGGTGAGGGAGCAGATCTAAACCACCTAAGGAAATTGGACATTTGCTTTCAAAGATTTAAAATGTTTGCTTAAAGGGCCCATCAAGACAAACGTGGCCAAGGAGAGATGCCCGCACTCACCTGGGCTCCACTCGATGGCGTTATCCACCGGGCCAGACGTCTGGTACTTGTCCGAATAGCGTTCCACATCTGAGAAAGCCAACGCACAAGAACGGGAAATGCAGTGAAGGAAAGGAGCCCAAGTGCACGCAAGCTCCCTCCCCAGCCGCCATCTTCCGCACCCCCTCGGGTGCAGCTGCAGCATGACTAGCCGCACTTCTGCAGAACAACGAGCCCTGGCCGAGGCACACGCCTCCCCTGCCGGGCCAGCAGGTGGCTAGAGTGCTGGACTGGCTCAGAGGGTCTGGGTTCGAGACCCCCATCCACTTAGAAGCTGAACTCGGGCCACTGCTGACCCTTTGCCTCGCCTACCTCACAGGGCTGTTGTTTCAAGGGTAAAATGGTAGAGAGAAAGAGGATTGTGCGAGCCCTGCTGGGCCCCCCGTTGGAGGAAGAAGGCGCGATGCAAGTGTAATCAAGCACACGCTCCAGTCTGTGTTTTCAATCATCCGGGCCACCCCACAGGGCAGGGACCTTCCTGGGCAGCCTGAGCATAACGGCAAACGCCACTGGGGAGAGCGCCAGTGGGTCGCGGTTCCTGCAGAATCCCTGTGCACCCCACCCTCCTGCCAAAGCCCCCTGCTTTGCCCCCAAGCTCAGAGCTGCCGCTCTCATACCCCAATATTTTGGCGGGGCTGCTCTGGGCCCTCTCCGAGAACACCCTTCCGGGGACAGGCATAACCTCTGGGCTGCCCGAGGTTTGCTGCAGGGCTCACGCCGCCCCTTCCTCGTTGGGACTGTCCTCGTGCCCCGTCGGGGTTCTGGCCAGACTGCTTCCAGCCCTGCCCTGAGATGCCAGGACGTGAGCCGACGTGGCCAGCAGCGGTGCCCTCACCGAGCTGGGGCCCTTCCCTGCCTTCCAATCCGGACACGCATCCGGACCGATGCGCGGTGGGCCAGCGTGCTGGCTGAGCCGGGCCCTTCCCGTCGGCCTAGCCTGCGCCCGCCTCGCCCTTGCCCAGCCCCAGCCAGGAGCAGACGGGAACCGGGCATCTGCCACGTGTGGGATCCCAGGGGTGGATTCCCAGTGGATCCTGGCCACCCACTCGACTGGGGCAGCACCCGCACCCAAGAGGGCATCCTCGGGGAAGAGTTCCTGCATCCAGCCAGGCCAGCGTTACGAGGCACCCGGCGTCCCTCAGAAGCCGTTAAGGCTGCCCTCCTCCCCTTCCCGGCCCCTTCGCTTTTGTGTGGTGTCTCTGATACTCTGGTGCTTTAGCAGCCGCACGTTAAACAGAAACAGAACAGGTGCCACTTTTGCCAACGCAGAGATGTGAGGAAAATTTAAGCTACCGAGATTGCCCTGCCTCCTGGCTGTAAGAAGGGGCAGATCCTGCCTCTTGAACCGAGTCCCTGATCTTCCAGGAAACTGTCTCTCCAGCAAACCGGACTCTGTCCGCCGCTGCTGCCAACGGAGCACGGGCCCCCCTGTCCCCCGGCCCTGGGTGAGGGTTCCCTCCCAGCTCAAACTGACCTTTCTCTCCAAGAAGCCCCACTGCCTGTGAACATCCCACAGCTGATCTTCCCCTCTTCAAAAAAGAAATCGCAGAAACTTGCTGTGACATTAAAAGTTTGACCAATCAGTGATGGGCATGGCTGGATTCTCCAGTTAAAAGAAAATGGCTGCTGTTTTAGTGAAAACATGCAGGACGTAGGCATGGATCCAATCCTTCTGCACCCCAGCCTCTCTGCACAGAGCTTTCTGGGATGCTGAGCATCAGCAGGGTGGTGAAAGTGTCTAAGAGATCCGGGTTCAAGTCCCCACTCGGCCAGATGCTCAGCGAGTGACCCTGGGCCAGGCACTCACTCTCAGCAGAACCCACCTCACAGGGTTGTGGTGAGGATAAAAAACGGAGTGGACGTGAACTGTGTGGGATCCTCACAAAGGAAAAGAAGACAGGATGCAAGCGCAGCTCCCACGCCCTTCTAGGAGCACATACCTTTCTTGGGGGCAGATGGTTTGATGAAGTACGGCAAGGTCTTCGTCGCCCCCCTCAGCTCCTGCTTCAGGGCCAGCATGTACTCAACCTCCTCTCCGGCCTGCAGCGGGACCGGCTTGTATTCCAAGGGCTACAGAACAGCGGGGGAAGCCAGCATGTGAACCTGAGAATCGCAACCTAAGAGGCGGCATCTGCCAACCTACCTGTGTGCTCAACCTGTGCTGAGGCCACAGGCTGCAAAGGCACGTATGCACCTTCTTCGATGGGAAACGCAGATGCCAAATATTGCAAGCAAAAAGCCACCCAGTGGAGGTCCCCCCACAAAAAAGGTCTCAGTGAGGATGGAGACAGACTCACCGGGAACAGCGGCGATGGCTGGAGGGTGGGAGGGGGCAGCGCCTCACCCTTCCCAATGCCCACAGCTTCGACGTTGAAGGTCATGTGACCGCCACGGCCCCTTCCTCGGCCCCCTCTTCCGGCCATGATCCGTTCTCCACGATCTCTGGAGGGCTACCATTCAAAGGCAGAAGCAGTAAACGGATGACAGGAACGGAGTCTGTCCAGCTCCTCTTCACACCCCGTTTGACAAATGACTGTTCCAAACAGACATGGGCGCATTCTGCAATCACAACATGATTAGTTGCGCTTGCTTTTGTTTTAAGTTCCTAGTCCTGTTGGCTGGGGAGAGGCCTGAAACAGGCCTACAAACTGACTAACTGGAAGGAGGGGATTTATGAAGGAGGCGCTCCATCCCTCAAACGGACGGCCAGGAACATCTCAGCTTTCGCCACCACTGAGCCGCCTGGACCATCGGGGGGCCATCTTGCACCCTGGGCCACCTGGGTGTGCAAGAGAAGCCACAGGGTCAGATTGTGCTCGGTGCGAGCCGACTCTGGTCCCAGTGGGGGCCTTCGACAGCTGCCAAAAAATGAGAAGCGCAGGCACATTATGTCTGATCTCAGACAGAAAGCGACTCGATACCACATGAAAGGCCCCGCTCCAAAAGGCTGTGGTCGCAACACCGACATGCCAGCCGGAAGCAGCTTGCACGACACAGAACTCGGGTGCACCCAAACGACAGGCAACTCGCCGGCTCAGCTCGAAGACCCCAGAAGCTTAATTCATGCAAGTTACTTGTGCTGCAGGAGGAGCCGACAGACAAGGGCTTGGGGTGGCTTTCAAGAGCGACTGACTCTAGAACGGCCCTCTCAGGAGATTTGAGTCCTACGAAGAACCTCCTTGAGGACACACTCCGAAGTGGATGTCTGCAACTTCCATTCCACTGAAAACATTTGCACGCATGTTCCCATTTTGAAATCCTGAACGGCCTTGCAACAACATTTAAAGCAATGCTGCTACAGGAGTCCAACAACAGGGTACCTGGGGTTTTAATCTGAGCGCCTGAGGACAGCCTTGGCCCTTGTATGGATGCGAGTTGCTTCGGAAGACAAGCGGGATAAACACGCAGGGAATACGCAAACAAGTGGAATAAGTGGTTGGGTGAACGATCAAGGTGTTAAACCCGCCGGGCTGGCGGGGGGGGGGGGCGCTCTTGCTGTTCTTCCAGTTCCAGCCAAGGCTGCTGCTTCGTGTTTGCTTTTGCTCTTTTTAACGCACAGGAGCATTTCAAGATGGGACTCTCCCCGCACATCGAACAAGGCAACCGACTTCGCACGTTGGAAAAGTCGCGCCTGCAGGAAAGCGTCCGCCCCGGCTCTCCGCACCCCCCTGCCGGGCTGCCTTTCTGCTTGCAGGGGGCTGGCTTTAGACACACGAGAGCGTCGAGACGGCGGCGCGCACCCGCACCTACCGCTCCGCGCCGGAAGGAGCAGGCGTGGATGCAGCCGTGCCTTGCCGCGCCCCTCGCCCCGCCACGAGGCCCGAGCCGGCCGAGCACGGCCAGGGCCCCCCGCCGCCGCCGCCGCCGCCGCCGCCGCCGTTACCTGGGCTGGCGCGCGGCGCCCTCGGAAGTCCCGCGAAGGAAGAGCGCGGCCCGCCTGCCAGCGCCGGATACACAACGTTCGAAAGGGGCGGAGCCTCTCGCCGCGCAGCCAATGAGGGCGGGGGGGCGGCTCCAGCGGCTAGCGAGGGGGGAGACTTGGCTTGCCGCCCAAGAGGCTTAGGAGAGCGCCAAGCTGGTGACCGCGGGCGCCTGGCCTACTTGCCGCGGCCGGCCGTGGAAGGAGCAGTTATTATTAATCTGCATTAGCAAGAATGTATTCCGCTAGAGGCGGCTTGCATTCCCTGCCCTCACTCTTTGGAAGCCTATCAGGGTTAATAGTATTTTTAATCACATTGCGTTTGCATCCCACCTGCTTCCCATCTTGCAATGAACGCAACGTGCCATTTCACCCCTGCAACAACAATCCCACGAGGTAGGACAGGCTGACGGTGAGTGACTGGCCCAAGGAAGCCCGGTGGGCTTCATGGCCAATGGGGCCTTGAGTCTGCATCACTTGGCTCCCCACCGCAACACTCTAACCACTGTGCCACACTGCCTCTCAATAACAATAACCCTTTATTTGCACAGAAGTGCAGGAAGGCTTTGGCAAAGCTGTGTTCGCAACACCTTGTGCCAGCACAACGTGGCGAGAGGCCTTGAGGCCGCGGCAGGTGCAGCTTTCCATGGGAGGAGGCCGCCCCGTTGAGCGACCAGCCCCAAGCCCTGCGGGTGGCTGGCTGGAAGCTCTGTGCAGATGCCCATGCAGGAATGATGTTCCCTGGGGATGATGGGGGTTGTAGGCCAGGCTGTCTGGAGGGGAGTGGGTTGGGAAAGAGACGGGTGGCATTGAAAGGATTCTTACAGGGTCGGGTTGTGGATGATTGTCTGCCTTTCGCTCAGTGAGTGTACAAGCCGAGGGCCGCTCAGGCACGGAGGGCTCCTGCTGGTCTCGAGAGGGCAGGGAAGGCCCCAGCGCCTTGTCCTGCACTCCAGGATGAGCGCTGGGTGCATCCAAGGGGCCATTCCGGGGTGCCCAGAAAGGGACTTCTCCGGCAACTTTGCCCATTTTCACACTTGCATTTCTTTCCCTATTTTATCATGTGTGTGATCTGGTATTTAAAAAATGCGACAAAGCAAGCTGTTCAAAAACACATCTTTTGAATGTGCACGCCTTCTCCATGGAATCCAGTTCGTGTGGATGCATCCAGACCATTTCGGTAGAGGCTGGCCACTCAGTTCTTGCCGTCCACTTGGCGGTGCGATGGGATGTAAGAGTCAGACAATGTTAATATTATTAATTTGACTTCTGTGCCCAAGAGCCGAAGCTCTCTGGGAAGTTCACAGCAGTATGCTAAGAATACAGTATAAAATGCACCTTAACCCAAGATATTGATGCTTTAATAGTTACGGAGCCATTTTTAATGTGTCGCATGCATTCAAACTCTTGCTTTCCTTCTAAGTGACGGGCTGGACAGTGTCGGGATAGCCAACCCGGCGCGCTCCAGAAGTGTTGGACTACGATTCCCATCACTCCTGGTCAGCATGGCCACCATGGCAAAGGGTTGTGGGGGTCGCAGACCCACATATCTGAGGCACCGTGTTCTCTGCCTCTGGCGTTTCAGGAGGGCTGGAGCCCATCCGGGGTGCCGCCCCCCTCAAACCGACCTCCTCGGCATGACGGTCCCCAAGCTTGTTTGCTCCGGCAGAGAGTCGGGAGCAAGCGGCCCCCATGCCCCGGCCGTGCCCCGGCCGGGAAGCAGGCGGTCCAGTGTCAGAGTCTCTCTTCTGATGGCGGGAGTGAATTACTGGGACCGCAGGAAGACTGAATTGCTTGAGCCCCTGCGCTTTTATTGGAGAGATCTCCCCGGCCCCCTGTGGTTACTCGCAGCAGCACGCTCCCGGGTAGGGGTCTCCACCGCCAACTACAAGCTTCCAGAACATACACAGAGTGTTTTATAGATTCTGAGTCACATGGGCCCAGCAGCTGGTGACGGAAAAAGGGGAACACAGAGAGAAGAAGGCGAGAGGTCTGCAGAGGGGGCTCAGTATTATTTGTTTACTTATTTATTTAACATACTTATATGTATGTATTTGTAAGTCGGGGCGGCTTACAAATAAATAAATATCACTAATACAATAAAATACAGTTGGAGACATCGTGGCCAAAGTTGTTAAAATCAATAAATAAGTCAACAATTAAAATGTTGTTTAAATAAAAAGGTCTTTGCCTGGCACCGAAAAGCAAATAACGACGGCGCCAGGCGGACCTCTCTGGGGAGCGCATTCCAGAGGTGGGGCGCACCGCAGAGAAAGCCCTCCTCCGGGTGCTCACTCTCCTAATGTCCTTCACGGAGGGTTCCTGGAGAAGGGCCTCTGGCCTCTGCCATGGAAGGGGCGGGAGGGCAGGTATGGCATTTGATGGCAGGAGATTAACAGGAGGATCCCTGAGGCACAGGGATCATGTGGGTCTGGGCATGCAAATGAGGGGGATTGCAGTGCTGTTTACCTGGCGGCCTGATCAGCCAAACAACAGCCCTGGCAGCTTCTTGGGGCAGCCATCAGGTCCCACTTCTAAAAGTAACAGCAAATGCTAAGCAGTAACCCGGCTTGGAATTAGGGTGCTTTCTCAGAAAGTGGTGCAGGTTTGATTTTATAACACAAAGGCGCATAAAAGCAACGTCTTTCTGCCAGGATTTATCCGAATGTTCCCAATGCAGCACAGAACAAGATGAGCCTTGTGCTGGGGAATCTTTTCTGGCAACAAAGGCAGTCGCAGGTCCCACTAGCAAAGCACTGCCAACCCTTCCTGTAAGGCAGGGACTTGCGCATCACTTGGTACCAGATCAATATGCCAGCGACCGAATGCAGGGCTTTTGGCTGAGAGACAAAGCCTTTGACTGCACGACTGAGGTCAGGGGTGTTTTCGGGCCCTTATCAGGTCAGGAGCCAGGGCTGCAGGGCAGAAATCTGCACAAAATATACAAACAGCATGCACACGCAAATGCAGAAAGAATTGCTAGGATTTCTGGAAGTTTCCTGGAAGGCCAAGCCAGCCAATTTATTCCCCATCCAAACCGCTCCAGATCAAAAGATCTGTTTAATTAGCTTGCAGCCCACCTGCAGAACAGCCTGAATGTTGCTTCCTCAGTTACAGTTAATTTGCAAGGGTTGCAAACAGGTGTGAAAATGTGGATGACAAGTTTTTTTCAGAAGCTCTGTGTTCTCCTCCTCCCCCCATACAGTGAAGCCTGGGGGAAAATTGCTCCCATTAGCACCCGCAAGGTTATTTTTGTAAGCTCCATTGCCATGCAGGGGGTGTGAGGAGGGTGTGCGATCCCCGTTGATCGCAGCCCCTGGTAGCAATTCAGCCGAGACAGAAATCGTTCTGTTGGCACCAAGCAAAGCTCAGGGCTCCGGGAAGACGTCCAGCAGGCTTGGCCAACAGATTTGGGGCTGGAGTGGCACAGGCCAGGTTCCAGCAGAGCCTCCGCTTATTAGGCAGAGCACCAGGGACTATGGCCCAGTCCTCTGGTAGACCAAGGACTGCTTTTGCTGTGAGAACAAGACTGTTTGCCCTTCTGAAGCAGCTTCGCCCCCACTTCCTAGGAAGGGAGAAAGAGCCGGTGTGCCTTCTGCAAACGTCTCTGCAGAAGTGGGGGAGAGGCTTGGTAAAATCCATTGCAAGAGGCGCTCACTGTTGTTCTTAGTCTGGGGAGAGAAATCAGTGTGCTGCCTGCACACGGAACATCTGCTCTGGAGGCTCAGCAGGCGTCCTGTGGCCTATTCAGGGAATCGGTGCAGCCGTGTAGAAGGGGAGTGTAAGCTTTGAGTTCTGGGCCCCTCATTACAGGAAGGGTATAGCCAGGTTGGAGTCAGTGCAGCGTAGGGCCACAAGGCTGGTGGCCTTTTTGCAGGGGATGCTGTATGAGGCGAGACTGAGGGAACTGGGTCTCTTCAGCCTGGAGAAGAGGAGACTCGGTGGGGATCTGTTGGCGACATACAGGTATGTGAGGGGGTGTCACATGGAGATGGGTAGAGACCTGTCCTCCCCTGCAGAGGAAGGCAGGACGTGCCCCAATGGAGCAAAGCTCAGGGAGCCAAGGTTCTGTTTGGATGCCAGGAAGCACTTCCTGACAGTCGGGACCCCGAGGGTGTGGAATGGGCTTCCACGAGAGGTCGTTGAGGCCCCGTCGGTGCAGGTGTTCAAGGAGAGGCTGGACGTGCACATGGTGGGCATGTCGTGGGCAGAGCCAGCTGGAGCCGGGGTCAGACTAGATGGCCCGGGAGGCCCCTTCTGACTTGCTTTGCTTCTATGTTTCTCTGAATCTAAAAGCAAGGTGCTTTGGCTGGACCAGGCACCTGAGTTGAAACAAATGCTAAAAACAAAGGCTTCTTCGGATATGTTGAAAGTAAAAGGGAGACAAAACCCTAAGAACAGGTGGAAAGGACGTATGACAGGCCTTTCCAAATACCCAAAGGGTTGTTGCATGGAAGGAAGCTGGTTCTGCCGCGTCCAGAGATAAAAGAACTGGCTCAAGCTCCAGGAAGGTCTATTTCAGACAATCCTCAGGAAAACCCTCCTAACGATCTGGGCCATCAGGCAACAGAAAAATTCTGGAGCAAATTATAAGACAAACCGTCTGCAAACGCCCTGAAGACAAGGCAATCATTACTTGAAGTCAACATGGATTTCTCAAGAATAAATTTTGCCAGACAAATCTAATTTTATATTTTGACTGGGTCACCTCCCAAATGGACTGTGAGAATGCTGTGGACATACTCTATCTAGATTTTAGCAAAGCCTTCGGCAAAGTGCCCACAACACCCTCAGGTGTCGCAAACTCGCAGAAAGCAGGCTAGATGGCGCAAACATTTCGGAGCCCACAGCTGGCTGCAAAATTGGACTCAGAATTGGGCTCATGAATGGCCCTCGTTGAGTCTCAAACTGGGGGGAGGTGAGGAGTGGGGTGCTTCACAGTTCCATCCACGACCAGTAGTCTTCAACCTTTTCGTCAGTGATTTCGATAAGGAAGTACAAGGGAAGAGAATCAGATTTGCAGATGACATAAAGTTGAGTGGAATAGCAAATACCCTGGAAGACGGAGAGGAGATCTGGGCAGAGAGCGATCGAATGGCACTCAGCTCATCACTGCAAGACGGGGAGTGCGTGGCTCCGTGACTGCAGGTGAGGAGACCCCAGGGCTGATGCAGCTCACAGGCTGAATGCGAGCCAACAGTGAGATGCGGCTGCGAGAGGGGCAGGCGCTATTCTGGGCTGCCTGAACAGAAGCATCGCCTCCAAAGCACGCGAGGTACGGGCTCCCCTCCACTCGGCACCTGGAACCCCGTGACCAGTCCGGGGCACCCGGGTTTTCAGAAGAGGCAGAGCAGCTGGGAAAGGGACGGGGAGGGCAGCAAGGACGATTCCGGGACTGGAGGCAGCGCCCTGTGCGGAGAGATGGGGAGAAGGGGGCATGTTCAGCCTCGGGAAGAGAAGACCGGGGGGGGGGGGGGGATAGGATAGCGCTCTACAAGTACCTGAACGGCTGTCAGAGCGGAAGGGCAGGATCTCTCCTCACCCATCCCAGAGTGCAGAACACAGAATAACGGACTTAGGTTACCAGAGACCAGATTTAGACTGGACCCCAGGAAGACTTCCTCACTGCCAGGGCAGCACGATAGTGGAGCCCGTTACCTGGGACAATTGTGGGCTGTCCCCAGGGGAGACATTCAGAAAGTGCCGGAACAGTCATCCAGAGGGGACGGTGAACTCGGTGCCTTGCCACAGCGGGGGCTGGACCCAATGGCCGCCTGGCCCCTTCCAACCCTACTGTTCCATGATTCTATCGAGGGACGAGGCAGGTGGTCAGCTTGCCATGGCCAGACAGTTTCAGGCGGAGGCTGGGCAGCCACTGGTCAAGGTTGCTCTGAACTGGCTTGCTGGACCAAGCAGGGCTGGCCTTGGAGGGCTGCTGTCAGCTGTCAGATTCTGCAAAACCAGCTGGAGCGGAGGGGAAAGGGACAGGGAAACCCTGCAGGGCTGGATTTGGCCCCTGGAAGGTCAGGTGCAATGTCAGGCACCTTCCCACTTTCCTCTTGGATTCACTCCTCTCTGCAGAGCCACGAGGACTGGTGCTTCCCATAATTTTAGCAGAAGGCCTAGCGTTTGGTATCAGGTGTGCAAGAGATGCGTGCCGGGTTCAGTGGAAGCAATTTCAGGTGGGCCTCAGAAGGGACCGTGCCTGAAACCCCGGGAAGCCGTTGCTGCCAGTCCGTGTGCAGCTGAACCAAGGCTCGGGCGTGGTATGAAAGACCAGCTTCCTATGCAATGGAATCTGTTGTCTTGGCTTGGATTCCAGCTTCTAAACTTGTGGGGCTGAGATGGAGAGATGGTTAAGAGAAACAGGTCCTCCTCTTTTGTACGAACAACAGCCCTGCAAGGTAGACGGATTGGGAACAGTTGGCTCACAGTCGCCCGAGGGCCACAGCTGTGAGGGAATGTGATCCGCTGTGTCCATGCATCGCGCCACACTGGGTCACTATAATCTAGGAAGGTGCCCCTGAGCATGGACAATGTCGCTGTGCCCTCGGGGCCGCAGAGCCCAAGCCAGCCCTCACGCGCCCCGCGGGGGCTGCACGGGGGCACTGCGATGGTTGCATGACGCACCCTGGCCTTTTGCCGGGCCGGCTGCTCTCCTGCTGTGTCAAGCCCCCCCCCGCCCCCCTGGCCCCGAAATCTCCGTCGTGCTGAGGTGATTCATTTCGCCACCACCCCACTCAGAGCGGCCATTCAATTGTAAAAATAAACCGTTTTCTCAACCCTTGGATAATATTAATAGCGGAGCCAGCAGCACGTGGCTTCGTTCCACTCGCGGTGGTGGCTGGGGGGGGGTGGGTGGGCGGGGAATCAGTAGCCGGCGAGGAAAGCTTGATCTCGGAGCCGCTTTTTCTCTTCTCCACCCATGAAGAATCTCGGCACTCATCCCCTGGGATGCCTCCGTGCCCAGCTGGGAAGTTGCCATGGCGACAGGGGGGTGCAGAAGAAAAAGGAGATGCCGGTGGCGGAGCGGACATGGAAAAGGAAATGGGGTGGGCTGCGCGTAAGGTTTTTCAAAAATGCATTTCCGTGTGGATCGCTTTTGCGAGTCTCTCGTTGGCACCGGGTTCAAACGGCTGCGCCACTGCCTAAGCTGCCCCCATCTCATTTCTCTGCACTCTGTTAAGTTTCTGTTGAAAAGAGCTCCGACTGGGATCGTGCGTGAGAGGGAGCAGGGCTCAGTGCAGAGACAGAAACGTCTGGATTGCGGTGCGGCATAAGAAGCTGAAGGACCTCCTTTCCTCTGGGAAACATAATGGGGAGGGGGCTCAGATTCTGGCAGGAGCAGAAAGGCCGCCGGTGGTCTTTTAGGGATGCCTCATGGCGTCCATGCGGCGGCTTTCCCCGTGAGAACGCTCTCCGGACAGACGCAAAGGCCTTCCTGGCCTCTGGATCCCTGCTCCGCCCAGACTGGCCCCGAGGGCATCTCTAACGGGCCACGCCAGAGCCTTGGCAGGACGCCCGGCCCCGTCCGGAGGCCTCTCCACCCCCGGACCGATCCGCTGGCCCAGGGACCACCCGGAGCCCCTTGCGCTGCCTTTGCGTCCTTTGCACGTCGCCTGCTTAGCAGCCGGGAGCCTCTCCCCTTGCCCCCAGGGCTGAACTGTCCGGCCCCCAAACCGCTCAGTTTTGCAGCCTCTGCCTGCCCTTGCGTTCGGGCCTCCTCCCTGCCGTGGGCGCTGTAAGCAGCCCCGTCACACGGGTCTGGGACCGGCCCGGGACGGCTCTGCTCCTCGGCGGCAGTGCAGCCGCATGCTGCAAGGAGCCGGAGGCCCGTCGGCAAGTGCGCATCCTCTGTGACGCCCCGTCGCGCATCAGTCTGGTGAGGTGGCCAGTCTGTGAGCTGCCTTGTGGTTTCCCTGCTGGCTTCTTGTCCCCGGGCCCAGCTTTCTCGCCTGCCCTCGCGGGCAGCAGGAGGGCATTACCTGGCGTTGGCGGCACGGCGATGCACCCGGCCGGCGTTCCGCTCCCCGGGGCATGTTGATAATGCGCAGGTGCTTCCCCGCGCTGCCTCCCTTACCAGAGAAGCGCCCTTGGCCAGCTTCACACGGGCCAGTTGGCCGCTTGCCCATCGCACATTCTCAGGGTCAAGATTTTATTTTATTGAAATCGCATCTTTCTAGCAAGGAAACTGCCTTCCAGACACATATTTTCTCTCATTCGAAATGAATAGCTAGAGTCTCAGGGCAGTTTACAACAACTACAAGAAAATACAGTACAAAATGCATAATTAAATTTTGCTACAGAAATTGAAACACCCAATTTAGACAGCTTAAATTCGAAGGCAGTTGAATATTACTAGACCAGCTGGCCTAACCCCATCCCGTGGGCTGACTGGAGCTCTTCAGTGCCCCAACGGTTGAATGGTGCTGAAAGGATGGCGGAACTGGTGCTGGGCAAGTCTCCAGCTGGAGGGGCCAGCACACGGCAGGCCCCGCTCCTCCTCGTTGCCACCGACTGAGCCTCCCTTGCAGGTGGCAGTTGGAAGAAATTGGAGGGAGGCCTCAGGTGTCGAGCGAGGTGCCCCGGACAGATTGCCGTTGGAAGGGGTGTGCCATCGGGGGTTATGATCCAAGCAGTGTAGTGATCCAAGCAGATCCAAGCAGTGTTAAGATTAGCCCCTTGAAATGGCCTTGGAGGCATACAGGCAGCCAATCAAGCGGGCCAGAGGTGCTGTTCTGTGTTCAGAGCTCCTGGTCGTAGTTATTAATCTGGCTACCACATTTTGCAGTCCTCTAGCTTAGGGAAAGGTGGGAGGTAAATACATAATCAATTTTTACAGTCCTTCTCATCTTCTTATCAGTAATGCAGGTGCGTATGTATGTATGTATGTATGAGAAATATCTTGGATGCTGGAAAAAACGTGCTAGAAACAGCAGGGGATAGAGCTGTCCTTGGCAAGCTCATGGGTGCCTCTGCTACTGCAGCCACCCCCTGGGGTACCTTTGAAATCCCTCCTGGGGCTCCGCCACTGGTTCCCACTTGACACGAGCCACTCAGAGCCCCCTGGCCATGCCCCTTCGCGCCCCCCTTCTGGCAGCCCAAGGCAGGGTGGCAAACCCCTTCCAGCCCCAGAGCCGGATTCAATTTTGGAAAGCCCTGGGAGCCGCTTCCCAGTAGAAGCCATGGGCAGAGGTGAGGGGGGGGCACCCCCTTTTAGTGCCGGCAACAAAGTCTTAGGAAAGGCTCTTGGATTCCATTCATTTGGGGGGGGGGGGGACAGCTCGGAGCCAGGAAACCCCTCTGGAAACCCCCCTGGAGGCCGGGGAAGGGGAGGGGTGGGCCAGAAGAATGAGCGCAACCTACTGGGAATCTTGGGGGCCCATTTGGCCCTCAGGGCTGGGCTTCCCCAACCCTGCTGCACTGCAAGCGCCACAGGCCACCACAGACTCCAGGCCTGCTCGGCTTTCTCCCTACCCTCCGGCCAGATGCCCGTCTCCCGCCGGCACCTGCTCAAGCCAACCTTTCCCCGCCTCTGCCAGCCTTTTGCGGAACCGCTTGTGCGGCCGGAGCGTCGCTGCGGAGCGGCTGGGGGCCGACCGGAGCGCCGCACGGCCAGTTCTGTGTTCCAGCAGCACAGTCGCCCCTGGGGCAGGAGCCCCGAGGCAGGCAGAGTGCCCGGCCCTGGGCAGTGAAGGGAGGGCGGGGGTGAGTCCGGCAGGCGAGGGGCAGATGGCGGAGGAGGTGTGTTGAGGCTGGAGGCCGGGGCCGGGTGGCCCGCAGTGGGGGTCAAACAGAGGTGAGGACATTGCAGAACATCAGCAGCCCGCCCGCCCGCCCGAAATCCACATTCTGGTGGCAAAGCTGCAACTGATCTCTGTTTATTTTTCCTGCAAAGAACTCTGAGCAGCTCACAGCATGCCCCTCCTCCTGTTCTCAGTCTTATCCCCACAACAACCCTGTGAGGCGGGCTGGGCTGAGGGCCTGCGGCTGGCTCAGGTCACCCAGGTGGCTCCATGGCTGAGCGGGGACCTGAGTCCCGGCCCCACGCCCTCAGCCCGGCCCCACGCCGTGCTCCAGCCCTGCCAGCAGCGGCAGCAGGTCCAGCTGCCTTCCTGGACCAGCCGCCTGGGGAGTGGCCAGGCAGACCCAGACGGTGCCGCTCTCTCTTCCCTTGCACACCCCAAAGGCCTTGGACGTCGGTCGCCATCGGCCCAGAGAGCATGGCTCCCGGGCAAGCGTGCGGGGACTGGCAGCTCAAACATCTGGACGACCGTTCTCCCAGCAAACAGAGTACAGCCTCGCCTTCCGCTGAACTGTTTCAAAAGGAGAGCAGAAAGAGGATGGCTTGTTCCCACCCCAAAAGGATCCCTGCCTTGACTTAAGGAACACGCAGGGATGAACGCAGCCGTGTCTCGCGTGCTCAGTGCCTGGATGCGGCTCATACGCTGCTTTACTTCTAGTGCCGTTTAGCTCTTCTGTCAGGTTTTGGATGAGAGCATTCATCACGCCTGGAATCATGGAAGGGCAGAGTGCAGTGAGGAGGGGCCAGGAAGGCCACCAGGTCCACCCCCCACTGTGCAGGGCCCCAAGTCGCCCCATCCCACTCAGAGGGCTGCCCAGTTTCCACTTCACCTGCCCCAGCTCAGGATCCATCACAGCAGCTTTAGAAGTTAGGCCGGTGATCCTCATCCCAAGTCGCAGGGAGAGAGCAGAGCAGGTGTGGAGAGAACAGGCCGAATGGCTTTGCTTAGGTGAAGTCCAGGTCCATATCCTGGCCAGTCTCTCAGCTTGTCCGGGTTGCTGTGCCTTGAAAGGGAGAACAATATCACTTGGAGAAAGGGTAAGATAAGAATTACCAGCATGAAAGGATCATTTAACCAAATAACCAAAGCACACCAAAGCTGCCTTGTATTTACTGCGATCCTTAAAGTACCCCTGGAGTTTTTTCTGTCTGTGGAGTCACGCAGATGTACTTTAAGCACCTCATGATGCAACTGCATCTAACCAAGAAATCAGAGCAAGAATGAAATTCAGAAACCTCACATGAGTCTGCCCTGAGGAACGTGCAGCCTAAATGTTGGCACTGAGGGGAGGAAGGGAAGGGAAAGACGAGGACGAATCCGAGCCAGCTGATTGTCCACATGCCCATCCTGCAGCGGCCGAAGCCTGCACAGAGATGGCAATCCCTGCAGGAGTCTTAGAAGAAAATGCACGAAATCCCTACCAAGAGCAGGGCTGGGAGAAACCTGGGGCTGGACCGAATAGAATTCCTAGCCATGGGAGGCCGCTTCTCTCCCGGCAGCCCTCCCCAGCTCGTGCATTGGTGCAGCATATTTTAGCATTTGGACAAAAGAGCTAAAAATAGATAATACCAACATCAGTGATTTGGAACCTAAGAAAGGCTGGTAGGTAATGAGCAATGACACGCAGCACCATCTTAACGGCACAGTGCGATCGCTCCGTCTTCCTCCTCGCCGGTCCCTGAAGCAACGGAGAACCTTATCATCCCGAGGCACAAAAATAGCCCTGTGCAAAGCCACGTGCTCAGTGCGCAGCGAAGACGGTGGCGAGGCGCACGGGCTCGCCGCCGTCTCCCTCAGTCTGTGCAAGGCTGTGGAAGCATGCGGTGGAGCTGAGGAGCTGCAGCTCACCCGCCCACACCAGGAGACCAGAAGGTGCCCGAAGATGGAGCCAGGTACTGTTCCAGGTGGGGAGAGTGGGGGCCGTCGCTCGGCGGAGGGGTGCCCGGGGTGCGTGTGTGGCTGAAATGACCGCCGGGGTGCATGGCTGACTTCACAGTAAACTTTGATCTGATCTCTGCGTGGGGTTTTTCCTTTTCAGAAGGAAAAAGGCAGGATTTTGATGTGCTCTGTGGTGATGCAACTCTGCGCATCCGGTTGTGTGTGGCAGCCAGGAGACAGCATGTGGACAGGGGATCGAGGAACATCGGGATGGCTGGGGGAGCAGGATGGCGCCCCGTTTTTGCACTGGGGTGGGCTGTGTTTCAGAATCAAACAGAATCTGTTTGGCTCCTTTAATTTCAGAGGCAACCCCCAAAATTTGCATGACTCTTCCTAAATCTTTGAAGCGCATTCCTGCTAAAAACCAGTGGGGTAGCACTCCCCTTCCCATCTTTCTCGTCTCTCTGATTTTTTGAAACGTCAGCACCTTGAACAAAAGAATTTCCCCGCCACTTAGAGTCTCTCACCCTGATTGATGTCGGTTTTTTCTGCACTCCAAATTTCTCAGTGCTGTTCTGGAGCAATCTCAGGCGTGTGGCAGGGTGCAGCACCCCACCCCACCCTTCTGCTTTAATTTGCCTGTCCAGATGGGGGGCTATTTCTGTCCGTTTTTTTAAGTCTTCCAGTCGATTCATGCCTTGTTCCCTGTCAAGCCACCCCCACGACACCTGCTCAGAAAGATAAATACTTGCTTGTTTTCTCGGCTACTGAAATGCATCTTTCCGGATTTTTAAAAAAATACCACAAATCCACTGGTTCCTGAAAACTGGCTTTTGGCTCACTTTTGTACTGTTATGTAACCAAAGTGGAAGCATCCCCTGTACAAGACACACTAATTTTAACCGCTGCATTTTTATCTGTACTCCCCCAGAAGGCCTGACATTCCAGATGGAAGCAGCCCCCCCCCCCCACAGATTCTGCAGCATTTGCCTGACCAAGATTTGGGGGGCAGAAGATGCTCAGGGTCTGGGGGCTGCCAGGCAGGGCTTCTGGGGGCAGCCTGCAGTCCTTAGGGTGCAGATTTTGCTTCCCTGCCCTAGGAGAACACGATCGGCAATCCATCTTAGTATCAATAGGCTCACTTCTCCCACTGGGGATCCCCTGGCAAAGATGCCCTGAGGTGCCCCCCCCAGGCACCTTCTGGACAGGTAGGACCTCCCTTCCTAAAGGCATCGCCCCTCCAAAACACTGTGGAAAAGATGCAAAGCTGAAAAAGAACCATCAAGAGGATTCCTTCAGGCTTTCTATTTCCATGGTGCTGCAATCCATCTTTTTCCTGCTCTGCCATTCAAGCTGAGGGCTCTTCTGATCGCTTCACAAATAAGACAGCTTTTAAAATACGCCCAGGTTCCAGCAGTGGGAAGGAGCGAAGGTGGGAGCTCCATCGGTGGATGGGGGCCACTTTACAGCCACACTTGTTGAGAATGAACCATGCAGCCCGCTGGAAGTCCCGAGACGGAACTGCACGGCTCATTACACCCCCAGCGTGGCAGACGGATGCTGATGATTTTTGATATGCAGCTGCCACAGATTTTGCCGTGTGCTTCTGGAGAGATTCGTAAGGCTGTGGGATCCGGGGGTGGCGGCTGGGGGAAAGCTGGGGAAGCCCCTAGCAAGAGAGCCGTCGCTTCCCACTTGCTCGCTCGTTCGTTCCTGAGGCCTTGGAAGGCACCCGCACAGACTCTCAGCCCTGCGATCTCGCTCCATGGCGGGCACCGGGGCTGAGCCTCAGAAGGGGGAGAGCTGAGCCCTGCCGTGCAGCCCGTTTCCAGAGCCTGGTCTCCTTGCCCCACAAGAAGCTCAGCCGGCAGGAGGGCTGCAAGGGGGCTTCAAACATGGAGCAAGGTGCTGGTTTTGTATTTGCTGCAAAGGAGGAGGCATGTCTCTGATGCGATTACAAAACATCCCGTTGGCCTGGAAAGAGGGCTAAGTTTGGGCAAGACAATCTCTGGGTGCCCCTGAAGCAGACCCAGGAAGGAAAGAAACATAGAAACATAGATACAGAGTGAGTTAGGCCATCTAGTCTGACCCCCGATTCCAGCCAGCTCCACTCATGACATGCCTACCATGTGCATGCCTATCCTGTCCTTGAACGCCCTCACCGATGGGGCCTCAACCACCAACCAAGGAATCCCATTCCATACCCCAGGGGTCCTAACTGTCAGGAAGGACTTCCTGGCATCCACCCTAAATCTTGGTTCCCTGAGCTTTGCTCCCTTGGAGCGCGTCCTGCCTTCCTCTGCAGGGGAGAACAGGTCTCTCCCCACCTCCGTGTGACACCCCCTCACACACCTGTACGTCGCCAACAGATCCCCTCTGAGTCTCCTCTTCTCCAGGCTGAAGAGACCCAGTTCCCTCAGTCTCGCCTCATGCGGCATCCCCTGCAAACTGGCCACCAACCTTGTGGCCCTGCGCTGCACTGACTCCAACCTGGCTATATCCCTCCTGTAATGAGGGGCCCAGAATTGAAGGAAGGAAGGAAGGAAGGAAGGAAGGAAGGAAGGAAGGAAGGAAGGAAGGAAGGAAGTTCTGCGGCCTGCACAAAGGATCGGGTGGCGTTCACCAAAGCAGAGCCCCGGCAGGGACAGAAGTGTGAGAGGGAGGAAGAGCGAACCGGGGGCCGCTGGGAACCATCGAACTCACCACCGGGGTGACGGTCACCCGCTCACGCCCGACAGCCCGGGAGACGCCTTCGCTGCAGCCCCTGGACTGGACCTGCTCGAGCCTTGCGCACCCCATTGCCCAGCCTCATTCCCAGAACCCGATCGGGGGGGGGGGGGTCCAGCCCTCCCATAGTTTCCCACTGCTGTGCCGATCTCTCGTTTACTGTGGAACATGCATTAAGAAGAGAAAGGTGGAGGTGCTGCTTGATGTCAGCTGAAAGGCCTGCCCAGGGTGACGCTCCGCGCGTGAGAGGCAGGGAATGGGCGCGGCTGCCTGGGAGGCACCGGAGCCGAGCGATTGGAGGCCGGGGACGCGGGTCCATCCCTGGGGCTGATGGACCTCCTGCCTTCCTGGTTGCCTCTTCCCGTCACCATCACGCATTTCCGAAAGCTCACCTCTGTCCACAGGAGGGGAACTGCTGGCTGCCCCCACACCTACAGCGGGGGGCTGAAGTGTCAGGCAGCCCAGGTCGGCGGAAAAGTTAGCCGCTCTTGCTGCAGGCAGGCACGCTTTTGCTTTGCAATGCGCGGCTGCTGGAGCAGCGGTTTCATTTTTCAGTGGAGGGAGCCCTGGAAGAAAAGCCAGGGCATTCAGAAGACCCGTCCCCTCCCAGAACCAACCTGGGGCTAGGGTCTGGCAGACCTGGGCCCAGCAAAGGCATTTGCCTGAGTCACCAGCATCCTCCTCCTACCAAAACACTCTGCCTTGCTTGCTCCATCAGCTATTCCCCACACCTTTAACATCACCATTTCTAGAATTGTCTGGAAAGCATCGCGGCAGATTCTCTGGATTCTGCACTCAAAAGTACACTCTGCCCTGGCGCCTGGAATCGGCAGAGTCCGGGCCTGGAGAGAGGGGCCTTCCAGAGGCCAGCGGGTTGGGCAGCGAGAGTGGGGCCGCCGGGGGGGGGGGGGGTTCTCCCAAGCAAGCCCAGGGCAGGCTTGCAGACCTTCACGCAGGGCCGTGCTTGCCCTTCCACAGGCTGCCTGCCCCGTGACCCCGCAGAGAAGATCTCTCTGGCGATTGTCGTGGCCGCTGTCATGCGGTATTTGGTAATGCGTATTCTCCGTGTCAGGGAAATGTGGCAACTGGGTGGGGGTAACAGGCCGGAGCAGCCCAAAGCAGACCCTGGGCAAGGGGGAGTGGGAGGGGCAGGGTACCCCTTCTGCCTGCAGCAGGGGCCTGGCTCGACCCCACCATCTTCAGGAGGGGACAGATCCCTGCCGAGCCCAAGCCCGGTGTGGCCGGGCCGGGCATCTCCAGGGCTCCCTCCGAGCCCTGCGCCTCAGTCGCCCGTGGCCCCGGGGTCCACCGGCGTGTCGCGCTTGCCCTCCCGATTTGCAGGCCAGAGACTGCTCGCCGGTGGCCCTAAACGAGCCGTGGCGACTCGCCTGCGGGGGATTTATGAGCCCCAACCTGGATTTGTTCAGCCTTCCAAACAGCTGCTCCAAAACGGCCCTGCTGAAGCAGCTGCCTTGTTTTTGAGCGAGGTACGAGAGGACAGCACCTGGCCCAACACCTCTCCCTGTAGGAAGCTCCGGGAAGGAGGCGAAAGCCCCCGTTTTGCTGAAGGTCACAGCTCAGCCCTTGTCCCCGTGCAGGAAAACGGGCAGGCGGAGGAGAGGCAGGCGAGGGCTGCATTCTGGCCTTGGGGTCAGGCTTATATTCTGCAAACCATTCTGAGAGCTTGTCTGATTGCATGGTGTAGAAATGGCTTAAATAAATGAATACATTCCCACCCTTTAATAAATATGGGAATTTAATTATTAAAGGGCGCCCCAGGGCCCTCCGTTGCCCGCCTGACATATGGACGGGCATTTCGGCTCGAGTGCAGCTTCTTCCTCGCGTCGAAGAAGAAAACTGGGTTGCCAAGCACCAAGTGTGTCTTTTGCTTCTAAACTGGAAGCCCATGAAAGGAAGGCCTGAATCTGTGAACAGACAGCCGAATTAAGGGCAGGGGAAAAGGGAGAAGAGAGGGCCAAGCAGAGTGCTGGAGCCTTGCTCTTCTCTAGCACAGGAAACCTCTTTCCACAAGGCAGGGAGCTGCAAGGAAACGTCTGCGAAGGAAACCAACATTTGCAAAGCTTGCCCTGAACTTGATGTGGAAGCAAATCTCAGGAATAGGAATTAATTACCCTTTTCCATGCTGGCTCCAGCTGAGGTACTTCTGAGTCAAAACCGTCTTTGGCTGCAGCACCCGGCAGCCCCTGCCAATCGCGCCTGAGACATCTTTAGCGGCAGGCGGACGGTGCGCTTCGCCTGCCAGCCTGGCAACGGCCAGGCCTTGGCAGGGGCAGCCCGGTTGGCCGCCCGGGCGTGTGACAGGAGATTCTCTCCCAGCCCGCACGGGCAGGCGTTTGCCATGCTGGCCCTTCTGAGAGGAGCCACAGGAAGCACTGAGAGACGCCCGGGTGCTGAGCGGGCCAGATCGAAGCCCCTGCGCTCTCCCCCGAGACTGGTGAGCAAGGAGCCGAGCCGAACGGGTTCCGCGTCCTCTCACTGACTGAGCCTGCAAGGCCAGGAGCGCTCCGGGGGTGCTGGGGCTTGCAAGCGCCTTGCTTCTCCCCAGCAAACACAGGCGCCGGCGGAGCTGTGGTCCAGTGCCGGTGCCGCGGCACGGGAGGCCGTTCCAGTGGCCCCTCTGGGCCCCACTGCCCCCCCGCCCCCGTTCGGCCTCCGGCTCAGATGCCTGCCTCTGCTCTCAGGAACACACATCTGCTCTGTGCTCGGCCTTTCCCTGCGATGCTCTCCTGCCCCCCCCCCCCCCGGCTCGCTCTGCCCTCCCGGGGGGCCGGACACAAACCAGGCGGCCACCAAACGTGGCCTTTGCTGTGCCCGGCCAGCCCTGGGCTTCTTCGGAAGGCAGGAGCTCCCCAGGGATGTGGACAGGATGGGGTTTCCTCAGCCCTGGCGTGGTGACCTCTGGCATGCGAAGGTCACCCCGCCACGGCCACCCTCTGCCCCACGTGCTGCCTCCTCGACCCACCTGCCTGCCTCTGAGGGGTCTTTCCCCACCACAGGCAGAACTGGGACTGGGGGGTTTCCCTGGCACTTGCCAGGTTGTGGCAATCTGTCCCCCCCCCTCCAGGGTGCCCTGGTGTGACAGGAGAGGGCAGCTTCTCCAGGGCACAGACACCCCAGGGATGGATGCCTGGCCCGATCGCAGGCCGCTTCAGGCTCCGTGGTGCCGGCGCTCTGGCCTGCCCCGGTCCCCAGGGTGGCTCTCTGGCAGAAAGCAGTGGCAGTGGGGTCAAGACAGCGGCCTGAGCATGGGCATCCCAGGTGAGTGGCTACCGGGAACCGCCTCGCTCGCTTTCCGGGGCCTGGCCGTCACACAGGGCCAGCCCCGTGGAGAGCAGTGGGGCACACGGCTGGCCACCGCTGCGCGGCTTGGCTACCAGAAGCCCTCTGAGCAGCCGGAAAGCAGCGCTGTACGTTCAGTGAGTACCGGGCAAAGCGGGTCACCATTGCAGGCCATTGAGAGGAGCCCCAAGGAAAGGGGAGGGGAGGGGAGGGGAGGGGAGGGGAGGAGCATCCAGAAGGCGCCCTGTTCTGCTCCCCCCCCCGACTCCCCCTGAGCTACCCTGTGCCGGGGGAGCCTGCTGGAGCCGCCCTGTGGCCAGGCTGAAGGGCTTCGTCAGCAGGACGCCCCCTTGCCTTGGTCTGGAAAAGGGCACTCCAGGGCAGGCGAGATCAGGCACCCTCTGGGGCTCCCTCCCCAACTGGGATGAGACCCCGTGCTGCCCCCCATGCCTCACCGTTGCAGCCAGCCAGCCTGTCCCCGGCCCCTTGCTCTGGCCCGGAACCGTGCAGGGAGGGGAGGGAGGCGGTGGCCTCCTCGCTCTCGGCCGCCCGTCTGCTGTGCACGCGAGGAAGAGAACAGGGGCAGCCGGTGGCCGTGGAGTGGGAGGGGCCCTGGTGGGGATCGTGCCCCACATCCTGCAAGACCCGGAGGGGGCACCTCTGTGCTGCCTGCCTTCCGGCCCCACTGCCCCAGGGGGCAGAGACAAGAATGACCAGTCCTTTCCCAGCAGCCTGGTGGGTCTCCAGGAAGGAGGGAGGGGGGAGAGAGCAGGGCTAAAGCTGGGTGGCAGGGGAAGGGGGGGTGCCCCGCCCCCTTTTGGCCGTGGTCCTAAGTCATCCCTACCTGGGACACCGTGTGGGAAATCTGACTCGCCCTGGATCAAGAACGATTCCACACCCCTTCCGTGGGAGCTCACACAGTTGCTTTCTTGGGCAAGCCCCAGTTCCTCTTGCCCCACGGCTGCAAAAGGGAGGAATGAACCAGGCTGGGACCAGAGGAAGGGAAGAAAATGCTCTTTGCCAGGGGCGGCCCAACAGCCAGGCTGGCCCAGAGGCAGGGCTGCTCGGGACTGTCGGGCGGCACATTCCCCTGGGGCCCATGGATGGCCTGGCCTCAGGCACGGCCTGCCCAGGCTCCACAGCAATCCCGCAGGGCGGCTGTAGGGGCCAAGCCCAAGGAAGGACATTTCCCGTGGGCCGCACTGCAGGGGTGTGGAGTGCATGGCTGTGTTTCCTTCAGGCTCTCCTTGGCCTGCAGCCCAGTTCAGACCCGGTTAGCTCCTTACAGCTGCCCATGGTAAACTTACAGAGAAACTGAGAGTCAGAAGGGGCCTCCTGGGCCATCTAGCCTGACCCCCGGCTCTAGCTGGCTCGACTCATGTGACGCCCACCATGTGCATGTCCAGCTTATCCTTGAACTTTAGGCAGGCAACCTGTCAGCCTGGGGGATGGACCCCGCAAGCCAGGCTCAGAGGGCACAGGGCCCCCTTAGGTTCCACAATCATTGTGTAATCCTATCCAAATGGGTGTACCTGGAAACTGGGTGCAGGACCTCAGGACCAGGGCCAGATCCTGTCTCCCGGGCTTCCCAGGTGGCCCTCCCCCCTTCCCCCAACTCCGGTTTATGGAGGTTTCGTCCAGTTTGAAGGGGCTGAAATCCGTCCCTGAAGCTCCGGGAGCGGGAGCGCCGCCGAGCCTCGAGCGAGAACAGGCTGGCATCTCGGCTGGTTTGCCCCAGGCCTTTCGCCTGCGCTCGCCCCAGCCCTGAGCGCGGTGCCAGAATCCAGGTCGTCTGCAAGGGGTTCTGCACCCGCCAAGTGGTGGACAAGCATGCTCGCACTGGCTGGGGATGATGGTGGCTGCAGTCCAGCTGAGTCTGAGGCCTGGGGGAGGCTGTTGGTCTGCAGCTTCCGCTTTTTGAATCCTGCGCAGTCCATCTGTGTTCCGCAAACCAGAATGCCAGATCCTGCTAAAACTCCCATATCCTGGCTTCCCTCTTCCACCAACTGTCTGTCTGTTGTTGTTGCTGTGATTACATTTATATCCCACCTTTTCCCCTGCCACAGAATCCAAGGTGCTGTACGCAATCCTGGTCCATTTTTCTCCTCACAACATCCCTGTGAGGAGAGCTAAGCTGAGGGACAGTGACTGGCCCAAGACCCCAGTGAGCAGGGCTCTCCCACGCTAGTCCGGCACTCTAACCACTAGGCCACACTGGCTCTCTGCAATTACAATGGCCATGCTGCCAGGGGATAATGGGAGTTTCAGTCAAGGCTCCAACAGTGTTTATTATGGTTTATTATTGGTATCCTCAGTCGTGTGTTATTTTGTTGTTGATTGGTGTATTTATTAGGTATTTTATATATCAAGCCATCCAGAGATAAACCGTAATGGACAGGATAAAAATATCCTAATAAATAAAAATAAAATAAATATTATTATGTTTAGATTCTCTCTTTTCCCTTGCAGGTGACTAGAGGGTAGAATAGAATAGAATAGAATAGGAGAAACGGGATTTTGTATAGATTTAAATATGTTTCTAAGTTATCATAAATGGAAAATAGTGCGGGGGCTGACCCAGCAGGTCCGATGTTTCTGATGACTGATGTTTTTAGTTCTTTTTTTTTTTTTTGGTTTGTTTTAGGGTTATTTTGAATAAAACTTATTATATATATAAAAAAGAATAGAATAGAATAGCAGAGCCGGAAGGGGTCCCGAAGGCCATCAGGTCCAGCCCCCGCGGTTGCAGGGCGCCACGTCCCCCCACCCCACGCAGGGGGCTGCCCAGACCCGTGCTGAGCGTCCCCGCTGTGGGGGCGCCCCCACCGTCCACACAGCAGCCCCGAGAGGCCGGCGACCCGGCCCGCAGTCACCGGTGCGCCCGCGCCCCCCGAGCCCCAGGCCCGGTCCGCGGGCGCCGCGCTCACCCTCCTCTGCCGCTTCTCTCGCTCCAGGTGGCCGCGAGCGCTGAGATGCCCGGCTCCGCTCCCGCCGCCGGCCCGTGACGCCGCCCGCCCGCCGCCCGCCGCCGAGCCCCGCCGCCCGCCGCGGCCATGGTGCACACGGAGGGCAGCGCCCTGCTGCAGGCCGTGTGGCAGGGCAAGTTCCGCCTGACCCGCCTGCTGCTGGAGGGGGGCGCCTACATCAACGAGGGCAACGCGCAGGGGGAGACGCCGCTCATCGCCGCCTGCGTGGCGCCCTACGGGGACCCGCACAGCCGGCCGCGCATGGTCAAGTACCTGCTGGAGAACGGGGCCGACCCCAACATCCCCGACAAGACGGGCAAGTCCGCGCTGATGCGCGCCTGCGCCGACGGGGCCGGGGCCGAGGTGGCCGCCGTGCTGCTGGCCCACGGCGCGGACCCCAGCGCGCGGGACTACGCGGGCGCCTCGGCGCTGGTGCACGCCCTCAACCGGGGCGACCGGGAGACGCTGCAGCTGCTGCTGGACGCCTGCACGGCGCGCGGCAAGGAGGTCATCATCATCGCCACGGACACGTCGCCCTCGGGCACCAAGAAGACGCGCCAGTACCTGAACGCGCTGCCCTCGCCGGGCGCCGAGGAGCGGCGCGCGCCCGCCTCCTGCATGTCCCCGTCGGACATCGAGGTCAGGGCCGCCCCGTCGCCGGGCGGCAGCGAGAAGGACGAGGAGCGCGACGTCTTCACCTTCTCCGTGGCGCCGCGGCCCGGCGGCCCGCCGCTCCCGCGCGCCCAGGCGCAGGAGGCCGAGGAGGCGCCGCCGGCGCCGGCGCCGCCGCCCAAGGGCCGCCCCAAGCAGCTGAAGCGGCTCAACTCCGAGCCCTGGGGGCTGGCGGCGCCCTCCGCCTCCGCCTCGGCCGCGGCCCACGCGGAGAAGGCCCGGGGCCCGGAGGACCGGCTGCTGGCCGAGATGAACGGCCTGAGCCTCTGCAAGAGGCCGCCGCTGTCCCGCAGGCACAGCGTGGAAGGGCAGGAGCCCTCCTGCCTCACGGCGGCCGCCTCGCCGGCCTCGGGGGAGGAGGGCAGCCGGCCGGACGCCGCCTGGGCGGAGCGCGTCCAGTTCGGCCACCTGCACCAGGCCCTCCCGCGGCGCAGCACGGCCCCCGAGGCCCCGGAGGGCGGCCCGGGCCCCGGCCCCCGGGGCCCCGCGCCCCACAGGCTGAACTGCGCGGAGCACCACGAGGGCGACTCCCTGGCTCCCGACTCCACGCCGGGCTCGCCCGACTCGGGCCGCGTCTCCTTGGAGAGGAGGCGGTACGGCGCCTCCCCGCTGACCCTGCCGGCCAGCTCCTCCCGGGAGAGCCTGGAAAGCGTGCCCAGCGCGGTCTCGCCCGTCGCGCTGCGCCGCAGGGCCCCGGGCCTCCTCGAGCGGAGGGGCTCCTGCACGCTGCTGCTGGACCACCTCGCGCACAGCCGCCCGGGCTTCCTGCCCCCGCTGCACTTCAGCCCCCACCCGCCGCTCCGCGACCTCCGCGCCAACGGCAAGCCGCCCCCGGGGGACCTGCCCGCCCGGGGCCTGGTCCCCGTGGCCCCCGCCTCGCCCAAGGGGAAGCGGCTGCTGCGCAGGCACTCCATGCAGCCCGAGCAGATGAAGCAGCTGGCCAGCTTCCAGAGCCTGCTCGCCCAGGGGGACTCCGCCGCAGGCTAAAGCGGGAGCCCGGCCGCGAGGCCTCCGCGCCCGCCGCGTCTCCGTAGCTGGGTCCCCACGTCTTCCTCCCCTCCCTCCCTCCTCGGTGTTCCACGTCGTAGCCGCCATTTCCATCATCCTAGCTGAACTGGGCTTCCGAAGCGGAGCTGGCGCCCGTGCGGATCTCTCGGAGCGGCCCCTGGCGGGACGAGGCTGGAGCACGGGCGCCAGGCCCCGGCTGCATCTTGTGAGCGGAAAAGCTGGCCGGGGTGGTGGCCTTTTTCGCGTACCCGCCGAGCCCCGGCCAGGCCCGCGGGAGGCTACTGAGGAAAGAGAAAACGCGTCTGTCGCGCGGGCCTCGCGGGGAAGATGCCTGCACGACTGAACCTGCCTTAAAGTCACGCCCGAGGTGCGAATGTGAGTCTGGACCCAGGGCATCTTCTTCCAGGCCCGGCCACCCGCCGCTGGGGACCCCACGCCCTGGCAGAGGCTGCCGTCTCTCTGCTCCTCTTCCACTGTCTCCACCCCACTGATTCTGTCCCTTCTGCTGGGGCCCGCTTGGCAGTACTTGAGGGGAGAGGCACATGGAACCTGGACTTCCAGGCCCTGCGCCCAATTTCAGGGCGTGGGGGATATGAATGTATGCATCCTGGCGGTGTTTAGAACCGGGCCAAAATTCTCTCTTTGCACTCCTGGGGGGAGGGACTCGGTGCGTAAGGCTGTAGGCCGTCTTTGGAAAGATCGGGCCCACTTTGGTGATCGACTCTGGTGTCGCGTCAGACCCTCTGGGGCTGCAGGATGATTTCCCACCAGGTCCAAGTTTGTCTAAACCGGGAGGAGGCGCATTTGGGGGCCCGGGAGGACGCATGGAAGCTTGGGAGGCGGTCCTGGCTGAAATGATCAGGCGGCTGCCCGGGCTGGTTACCTGCCCAGAAAGGTTCGTGGGCGTTCAGGCGGCGACAGCACGGGCTCCTGCTTTCCTTTGAAATGCTCCTGGCTGCCAGTAAGAACACACAAAGGCATTTTAACAATAGACACTGGGAGATGGGTTTTGTGGGCACTGGGAAGAGTATCCGGGGGCCCATGGACACTGTGGTCCCTGGCCTAGACGGTCCCCGAGCCCCCTGGTTCTGTGGAGAGCCGAAGGCGTTGCTCCCAAATGCTTGATCTCTGGGACCCCACGGACCTTTCCTGGCTTATGGTCACAAGGAGACCATGAAGCATTTTCTCAGTCCGCTCCCACAATTCCGGGCACGCTGTCTCCTCTCTCTCCCTCGCTTTACCCTGTCAATCAGGGCTCAGGGATGGCACAAGGATTTCTGGGCAACGGGGGGCTTCTGGGGTCCCTCCACCCGTGCCGGCTGGAACCAGGCCTGTGCCAGGGGTCGGGAACTTCCTCTCAGACAACAGACAATTCTTTGGCAAAAAGCACTTTATTTCCACCACCCAGCCAGCAAACTGGTTTCCTGCAAAGGAAGACTCTCCCGCTCCATCTCCCCTCCTTCAGCTGGCTGTGCCCCACTTCCTGCGAAAGGGGGTGCCTTGCACTGACCCACGTCTGTAAGTCACTTGGATGCTGAGCTGCCAGAGCACAGGCAGCGAATGTCCTTCCCGTTCCTTCTTGCAGTTCGGAGTCCGTGCTGAGCTGTAGGCCAGCGCTTGAAACCCTCCCCTCATCCAAGCACTCGGGGGTGCTGGAAAGCCCCTGCCTACCAGGGGGTTGCGGGGAGGTGGCCTCTGCAGGGCTCTCGGAAGCCTTGAGGACGAGGGACCAACCAGCGCATCCCCTCAGCCCTCTTGTGGCAGCGTGTCCTTGCCGAAGGCTCCCAGGTTCGTGCAAGTGGCCCTGAGGCACACTTCATGGACCCCTGGTGATGTTTCACTGCCCCATAATTTTTCTCCCCCCAAAGGCCATTTCAGGTCAATAGCTGCAAGTGACCTCCCTCCCTCCCGGCTCACGATTTGGCGGTCTCCCCTGTTTTCTTGCGCACTTTGCAAGGGCACCTGCCAGCCAGACGAACCTTTTCCTTCCTCGCAGATGCTGCAGTCTTTGTCAATAGGTGACGACGTGCTGCTCGCTTGTGAATTTTGCCGGGTGGCCAGTTCAGGAGGAAGCTGTGCCAAACTGGGTTGCCTGCAAATCCTGTTTACAGAACCCTCTTCCGGCTTGGTACCCAGGATGGAGCATCTTTGGCCGAGGTGCTTGAGCGGAAGACCCGAAACGGAGCTGAAATGTTTGGGAACACTCGATGGCTTCGGCATGGTGGGGCAGGTGGCCGGGGGAGCTGCCGATTTAGCCTCTCTAGCTATGGGAAGATGGTGCCCGTTCACACACGAATCCCCACAGACTTCTCTTCCAGGCTGGTGCTCCAGACCACGTAGTGCCCTGGCGGACCCTCCAGGCGGCCCGTGAAGGTCGTTTCCCTCGCATTCCAGCCCCTCTCTTTGCACTCATCTTCCTCTTCCAGTCGTGGTACAAGCACAACGCTGCCCACTGTGGCCAAACGCACAACTTGTCAGGAGGTGAACGCCGACCTGTCGAAGCTTTTCTGTGCTCAAGTCCTGTACAGACCAATAGAAGTAGATAGATATAAAATTATATATACACAGTACTGAGCAAAAGCCCTCGTGTATTGGTGTGCGTTTGTGTGTAGCCAGGAGCTGTCCTCCTCGTGCCCTCCGAGCAGCTCAGAGTTTCCCTGTTGCTTCTTGTACCTTGGCTGGGGGGGAGGGCAGGGAGTCCGCGGGGGTGCGTCTGTTTTCAAAGTTATACAGGGTTTGCCTCCATTCCAGAAGGCCTCTCCGAGCCTCAGTTTCCTCCATATCCCACCCAGGTGTGTAAATAACTTCGATACCAAAGAAGCCAACTCGCGCAAGCTCTTCTTCACTTTAAAAAGAACAAAGAATTTTGTGGTACCCTAAGGGCAAACACATTTATTTCGGCGTCACTTCCACTGACGCAGACCTGCTTTTCACTGCCACAAACAGCCTTTTTCTGCGGCAATAGCCAGGTTTGGCTCTGCTCTGGAAATTCTTCATTTTACATATTCAAGCAAACAAAGGACGGCAGGGGAGGGGGAAAGAGGCCTCCAGGCATCACGGACTGCCCACCCCCGAGTCTGCCGTGTGGACCAGTCCAAAGAGGCAGCCCGGCATGCTCTACATGCCCGGTAGGTTTGCTCAGGCACGAGTCCCCCTGCTTCCGGGGGGGCTTGCTCCAGGGTCCTTGGCTACGGTGCTTGTGCCCTCAGTGAGGTCGGCTCATGCCGGGTGCAAAGCAGTTTGCAGCTGCACCAGCTGCTTCTGAGACGGAGGCATGGCATCACTGCCCCTCTTGAAAATAAAAGCTGCCAGCAGATGTTCATACCTGCCGTGGGTCGAGCTGCAACACGGAGGTTGCCCCAAAGGCAGGGGGAGAGAAATGGTGTGAAAGAAATCATCAGCGTCTTAGGAAGCACTTCACGTTTTGTAAGTGTGGTACAAAGATTAAAAGATAAGACAGTCCTTGCCTGCAGGCTCACAATCTAAAAGAAAAATGAAAAACCATGATACATAAGGAAAAAGGGATGAGGAGGGAAGAGGAAAACAAATCCAAGTGTCAGAGCTTGACGTTTCATGAGCCAAGTAGCTGTCATTTCCTTGGGATGGGTGGCCCTCCCTGCCTTACAGTCCCTCTTATGGCAAAGCTGGAGATCAATTTAGGTGGCCCTTTAGATGGGGGTCAGATTGGGAACTGCTCCCTGGCTGGTGGTGATATATTCTCTCCACAGGCACACCCAGACCAGATGGCGAGATCCAGGTTTAATCCCCTGTACGGTCAAAATCTGACAGTCTTCCAGAGCACACGGGATTTGCGGATGAACTGGCCAAGGAGGGAGGGGAGGGGAGGGGAGACAGAGGGATCGTAAAGCATCTGTGGCATATGGGCTGCATGAGAACCAGCTAGCAGGGCCTGCTTTGGCACATGGGATTTCGAGTACTGTAAAAATGTCAGGGTGGGATGTCGCACAAGCAACAAGGCTGGAAGAGGGAGAGAAGGCGTCGCGTTCTGGATTGGCAAGCGTGCCCCGTTCCGTCTTCCTTGCTCCTGGCCCCTTCGCCGAGGGTTCCCCAGGTGGGGTCCTCTTTGCTCCTTCTCGCGTCCGCTCTGGTGCCCTGGGAGCCTCCCCCCTGCCCTTGCCCCCGGGCAGCGCGCACCGTCGCCAGTGGCCCTGGCTTCCTCCAGCCCAGCCCCGTGTCCCGCCGCAAGCACGAGGCTCCTCGGAAGCGTTGGTGGGGGCGCTCCGGGCAGGCCAAGGGCCGAGCGGGTCTCCCACCGCCCCTCCGATTAAGCCTCTGAGGAGCAGGTGTGGCACACGGGCCATTCCCAGCCCGTGTCTCCAGGTGGCTTGTGCGGGATCCCAGCGCTTCCCCTCCCGCTGTCCACACCCCTGAGTCTGAAAGTGTTGTGCAGGAGCTTGGCCTCGGGGCTAGTCCTCTGCACGGCAGGACGTGTCAGGAGAGCCCGGGAACAGGCGGCGGCCTTTGGGCTCATCAGCAGAGCCGAGCTGAGGTTTGCCAAATGCCATTTTCACACCGCTGTGCACGCTTTGCCTCTGAGCATATGCAGAGTGCCTATGACAGCAAGGATCTTTTTAGAACAGTGGCAAAGTGTCTGTGAGCAAGAGCAAGGGGTGCAAGCGGCAGGTGCTATTTTAACTGAGACTTGAAGGCCCATTTAGACGTAGCCACTGAATTCAGTGGGATGAGGGGCGGACATAAGCCCCGTTGATTCCAAGAAGTCAACGCTGTGCAGCAACATCCGGCGCCAGCTGAGTGGTTCTGCAGGGAGACGTCCCGGGCCTCTCTGATAGGGGGCAGCTTTTGAGAGAAACTCTTCAAGCCCAAAGTAACTCTGGTGCTATTTTGAAAATACACAAACTAGCCCCACATTTCTAAATGGAAAGGGGAAAACATCTGAACGCCCAGCATGCAATTTCCACGCCCGGCAACAGGCCAGGGGGACGAAGGCTGGCAATGAACTGGCGCTTCCCTCGAAGCACCGGCCTGCGGGCAGGTCCGATCCCAGGGAGCGCCGCTGGGCGGCCGAGGAGGGCGGACTCACGGACGCCGCGGGCACAGGTGGGAGCGCGTCCCGTCCTGCCGCAGGGCTCCTCCGGGAAGCCGCTGCTCCGCGTGGCCGCTCGCTCCTGCCAGGAGGTCTCCAGCGCCGACTCCAGAGCGGCACGTGCGCCCTTGGCCAGGCTGGTGCCGCTGCCCCTTCTCGTGCCTTCGCCCGCCTGGTGCTTCCCGGGCCTCCGGAACGCGTCACAAAAAGAGGCCGTCAGCCGCCGGGACTCCTTCGCGCAGCCCTCCGCACCCTGCCCACACGCAGCAACCCGGACTGAGCCGTGTAATCCTGCATCTGGGTTTGCACTGGGTCAGCTCTTCGGGCTTCCCTCCCACGCCTTCCCACGGCAGCTCCTTCGGCCTCCTCAAAATGCCGCACGGAGAACGGGGTGAGCCGTGGTGCAGGAGGGCAGCGGCTCACCACCGCTGGGGGGTGGCGCGTTCTGGATCCGGCCCCCAGTGTCGAGCTCGACCGTGTGCAGGACAGGACAGGGGAGAAGTTCGTAGCATGCAGGGAGCCTGCCGGACCCTGGAAACCGTAACCCTCAGCCGACTGTGGTTAAGGCAGTGGTAGAAAGGCACCCTGCACATGCCCAGTGGCACCCTGGACATCGGCGGTTTGCACATTCTGGGGCTGAGCATTGCAGCAGAAATAAAAAGCAGCCGAACTGCAGGGAGGCAGCTG
>NW_025336182.1:1904953-1947804 GCF_004798865.1 Varanus komodoensis
TAGCATGCAGGGAGCCTGCCGGACCCTGGAAACCGTAACCCTCAGCCGACTGTGGTTAAGGCAGTGGTAGAAAGGCACCCTGCACATGCCCAGTGGCACCCTGGACATCGGTGGTTTGCACATTCTGGGGCTGGGCATTGCAGCAGAAATAAAAAGCAGCCGAACTGCAGGGAGGCAGCTGGGCAGGCGTGCACACCAGGGAGGCGGAAAGCAGGCGCTGGGAAGGCGCTGGGACGTGCGCACAGATGGCTCCTCGCGCAGATCTGCGTGTGTCCCGGGGGGGGGGGGGGGGAGGCGCACTGCAGAAAGGGATTTGCAGCCAAACCGGTGCTCCCTGCTCAGGAACGCCTGGCGGGAAACAGGCATTCCGGGAGGATGTCCAGGCCGCTGCCAGACCTGGAGCGTGTGGTCGGCGCCAGTCCTGGAGGGCCCCTTGGAAGGCCAGGTGTGCCCGGGGCCCCCTCCCTCAGCGAGCAGCCCTGCCCAGCGCCAGGGCGGGGAAAGAGGAGCAGCGGGGCTGGAGGCCCTTTCGACCCTCCGGGCCGGCCCTGCGGGGCCCACAGTCCACGCACCGCAGTTCTCCAAGGAATGCTTGCAGGGGTGCGGGTGGGCAGTGGTGGCGGCAGGAAGCAGCCTCCCTTCTGGGGGTCCTAGGCAGACCCCTCCGTCCCAGGGGCCAAGTCCCCCGGGCGCCCTGCTTGCAAAGACATGCCTGAGCCTCAGACGGGAACGGACCAAAGCTCTGTCCACTCAGGATGCTGCTCCCACAGTGGCCGGCCAGCCAGCCTTCTGAGCAGAGCCCACTGGGGGGATAAAATAGCAGTCACACTTTGGACCAATTTAAGACAACCCGCCCCCAGTCCACCCAGTTTATCTGCAGCCCATTTCTCACTCAGGAGGGGCACTTGTGCCCTGGGCTTCGGCAAGGCTCACACAGCAGAAAATACATTCCTCCACAGGCCTCAACTTGCATGTTAGGCTGGAACTTTGCTCCCTGATGTGCTAGCTTTCTAGGTGTGGGGATTCCATTTCATTTTTACATATGGCAGTGTACCAATGTGAATTGATCCCTTCAGGGTGAACCTGCCTTTCTCATCAGCTGCCTCCCTCCCTCCGCACTCTCTCTCTCTCACTCACACACACACACACACACACACACACACCCCACCCCCAGGCGCTCTCTGCAGCTGACTCCTGATCTAGAGTGCCTGCATCCTGTGCTGGGGAAGTGGGTCGGCTTGGGTTCCTAGCCCTGCAACCCTTATCTGAGCTGACAGAGGTGGCCTCACTCGTGATGGGGAGGGGCCCGATTCCTGGTTCTGTGGGATTCTAACATTCCTTATCTGGGGCAACTCAGGATTGCAGGGACTCCAGTGGCAACCCTGGGACTGTCCCGACATGCTATCAGCCCAACACACATAGCAGGACACACTCTGGATTTGGCGTTTTCAGCTGGGCAGGGGGATAATGATCTAAAGGTGGGGGTCTAAATTGGTCTCATGGTCAGACTATTGCCTGTTGAGATTCAGACTTGTGGTGACTTTTCCCCTCGTTAGGGGCGGGGGACCATGAAGCTGGTCTCTGCCCAGAGGGTGATGAATCCAGTGGGTTTCCAGAGGGCTCTGGGGACTTTCTGGCTGCTGTGGCTGCTGGTTCTGCTGACAAGCATACAGAGATCTCTGACATACAGAGATGACCTGGCCGTTGATTCCCTGTCTCTTGAGTGCCCTCTCTAGAGTTGAGCTTTTGTGGCTCCTTGGTAGACCCTGGACTGATGTTTGCAGAGCTGGCCCAGTGCAGCATCTGCCCAGAACTGAAGACGCCGGCGTGTGGATGAACGAGGAGGTGAGCTGTGCACCTATATATGTCTACTCAGGAGCAAGTGCCATCGGCTCACCACACGCTGATTTAAGTATATTCAAGAGTAGGTCTCACTGATGAGAAAAGGGTGCTGGAGAGCAGCAGCCGCGGCCCAAAGCAGGGTGGATGGAGGCGAGAGCAAGGAAAATAATAAAAACAGGGAATTGAAAGCAGGCATAAGCACTAAGACCAAGGCTTGCCAGCAAGAAAAGGCTTCCCGGAAGAAGCTTGCCTAGCAGGCACTGAACGCATCGCAGGGCCGGTTCCCTAGAATGCCCTAGGAATAGGACCGTGGCACCGCAGGCTTTCGACCTGCTGCGTGGAATCGCCAGGAGAATTTCCTCGGATCATTTCAGTGACCAGACAGAGTGGCGAGGAAGGAGGTGGGCTCGCAGGCGCGACACACACACGGGTGCTGGGCCTGCGCGGTGCCGCTTTGACCAGATGCCCCCAGCTAAGCCTCAATTTTTGGCAGGAGCCCTTCAGCATCGATAGCGGAGGTTCCTGCCATTTCCCGGTTTGCTTCTGAGCACCGTTTGCCGTGCCTCGGGATTCAGAACTACGCAGAAGGCAGGCGGCTGTCGCGGAAGGCACGGCTGCTCGGAAAGCCCAGGAGAAAACGAATTTGCTTAAGAAACGAAGCACAAAGTGAAGAAGCGATGTGAGCGCTGAGCTGCAAAACCACACTTTGAACCAAGGCAGAAGTGATCCTGGATGGCGGCTGTTGTCATTCGTAGCGTGCCAGGTTCTCGGATGTTCTGAATTAAAAAAATCTTCAAAAATAAAAATGAGGAGGGATAAGGAGGCTGGTGAATACCAAGAGAGGTGTCTTGGGAGCACAGTTGGTGACCGATTGGAGACTTCAGGGCTCTATTGGGTTTTTCATAGTAGATTCTGTGGCAGGAAGTGATCACCAACCAAAATTTACACTTTATAGATTATTTTTGCTACATTGGGTTATTGCTTACAGTTAAACTTAGATTGATAGATGGGTGAAATACAATTCTTTATTACAATCCAATTTGGCAGAACAATGTTATCGCAGGAGCTTTTAAAATTAATAAAAGTTTGACAATTCCCAGCATTCCCCAGCTAGGAATGGCTGGGAATGCTAGGGAACTGTAGGACTTTTCCCCTGCCTGCACAGGCAGAGGGCCGTGCCAGTTGTTCGATTCAGCTGCCTCCGTTAGTGGAAAAGCTGCATCACGAAGCCTACATACATTCTGCAAGTTCTCTTCATTTTTGCTGTTTTCTCGTCTTTTGCAAGTCAGGGACAGCAGCAAAGAGTTACTCCTGGGCCATGGAGTCCCTTGTCCACCCTGTTGGGAAAACCGCGTCACTTATTCTGTGAGCTCAGAGATGCCATTTCCTGCACCTTCCACTTCCTCTGAAGGGCTAGAAAATCGTGTTCTCATGCAAGCTGATGTCCTTGCAGGAATGTATTTTTGCGCATGCACTTTTTCTACGCTCCCATTGAAACACGGCATGCGCGGGCCCTTTGGGGCAAGGTTTGGGATGTTGGCTGGAAATATCTGTACCCACAAACCATTGGACTGGGCTCTGGCCAAATGTCAGGAAGAAATTGCCACGAGCTAACTGCTTCATGGCCAGGTCCCAACGCCCAGGCCTTGCCCTTGCAGCGGCTCCTTTGCACACCTGGGCAGTGCAAGTGCCCCCTGCACGCGGCCAGGCTATTGCACAGATCGCTGTGGGTGGGCGTGAAAGGTGGACAGCAAAGCAAGCTGACAGGAAGGATGTGGAAGCGTTCAAAACTGGGTGCCGGAGGAGAGCTTTGTGAATACTCTGAACTGATAGGAAGAAAAATGAGCAAATCAAGACAGAGCTTTCCTTAGAAGCAAAGGCGGCAAAACTGAGGCGGTCTCTCTTTGGGCACATCGTGAGAAGGCCGGACTCCCTGGAGAAGCCCATCATGCTGGGGAAAGTCGAAGGCGAGAAATGAAAGGGAGGACCAAATGAGAGATGGACGGACTCCGTCAGGAACCTACAGCCTAGAATTTAGGACAGGGGCTAAGCAGGGCTATCGTGGATTAGGCATGTCAGAGGGGTTTCATTTGTAGGGTGGCCGCAAGTTGGAGATGACTTGAAAGCACTTAACAGCTGACGGAGAGCACTGGAGACCAACACAAACCCCCTCGCCTCGGCCCGCACGTGCCACGTTTTATGCCTTGGATAAACTATACAAATCAGAGAATCCTTGCATATTAGACACACATTCATTGAATACATTTATATGCTTCTGATTTCCAAAAGAGGAAGGAGAGAATGCTGTGTGAGGCTGACCCCTCACCTGCTGCTTTCTTTGTACCTGTAGGGCTGGAGAAATGTGTCTTGGGATCTGCCCAAGAGCCCAAATTCTGCTGCACGACGACGGAGACATGAAGCCAGAAGCCCCAGGCTTGGAGCACACCCGCGAAGCAGGTACTGCCTGGCGGCCAATGAGGGGTGCGAGCCATCTCTGGGTCCCAGTGGAGAGGGAGTGCCTTCCTATTCTTTCTCCTTCCAGGCCTTTAATCTGCCGCAAATGACTAATACAAGCGCATCTGAGCAGGTTAACAAGACTAATTCAGCGATCGTCGCGGTTGCTTCCCAGAGCCCACCCACAAGAAGCATTGCAGCAGACTTTAGCCCCCACACGGGAGCAGTTTTCCTTCCCGACTACTAAAAATAGTCCCAGAAGAGGAGAACTTGTTGGACCCTTCCATACTCGCCCGCCCAGACCCTGGAACACATTGTCTTCGCACAGAAAGATATGAAACACACATTTAAAAAAAAATCCGTATCCTTTTTATTCTCAAAGTTGCTTGCCTGATATTCCTTCTCAGACTGAAAAGCAGATGGATCTTTACTAAGACAGAAAAACAGTTTGAGAGATCAATACCCGAGATGGATAAAAACAACGGTATGACCCTAGGGGACCGATATAAAATTAACCGGGGCTGGGGGCAGAGGAGAGCGTCCAGGACATGGTCTGCCAGCACACGTGTGGAACCTTCAGCTTCACCGAGGATAATTTTCCACTTTGTGAAAGGTAGACACGAGGCTCTGCTTCAGCGCCTCCTCCGGTCCGGACTCCGGCTCCTTCTACGGCCACCCCTGGAAAAAGACACAGAGAGCGCCCCACCATTCAGTGGCATGTTGTGTTTCCCCACAGACGCAAAGCCTGAGAAACCAACAGGACCGGTCCACCGGAGGTGCGCAACCAGGTCATCCCGCCATCAGGACCATTCCATGTAGAAGACCATTCTAAGTTGGGTCGAAGCTTGGTGCAGAAAGCCGAAAACCCAAGTCAGCTGCTGGCAGAGGGCAGGATCCTCCAAAACTCCTCCCGCCCCACAAGCACGTCATTCCTCAGAAGCTTGGCCGAGAGACGCATGGACCCCAGCGGAGCTCGCAGGCCTCCTCCAGGGAGTTCCACGCCTCGCCTCCACCCTCCCTTTGGTGAAATGGCAATACTGAGAGCAAGTTTCAGCCACGGTAACTTCAGAGTCACGGTTCACAGCCACACACCCGCCTTGGGGGGCTGTGAGATTATATGCTAACTACACGCGGTTCCTGCCCCGCACTTGTCACCGGAAATCGCTCACCTCCGCTTGCCCTTGGGGGGGCCCCTGACGAAGCACCAGTCCACGCTGATCGGCTGCCCCATGAGGTCCTGCCCGTTCAGCCCCTCCATTGCTGCCTGGGCTTCTTTGTACGTCTCGTACTCCACCAGCGTGTAACCCTGCCAGAGGTCCCGGGGAAGAGGCATCAGCCACCTGGAGACGCATCCTGGCACGGCTTCCGTTCGGCACGTGCCGCAGCGGCTGGCGACCCACCCTCCTGACAGGCTTCACCTCCACCACCACCATTTTCGGAAACCAGCGCTCCCCACCCTGCCCTCCCCAGTGAGGCCTGCCCTCTCGGCAGCGAGGCCACTGCCTGCCGATGATGATGATGATGATGTGAGCTGCAGTCCGACACACCTGGAGGGCACCAGCTTGGGGGAAGCCCCCCCCCCCGGTCACAGACACCCTGGCCTCAGTCTGCAGCTGGAAGGCACCTGCCCCCTCCGTCCTACAGCCCGGTCCCACGGAGGTTCCCAAGCCCACCGCCTGAGCCTCGCACGGTCCAATTCGGCGACGCTCCCCCAGTGTGTCTCCGGCATCGCCCCTTCCGCAAGCGCCTGCTCCCTCGGGAAGGACTGGAGCACCGGGCGGGCCTCTCTTGCGTGTTGTGCAGCGGTGGCTGCTGTTCAAGAGCCACAGGACTGGCACCACCACCACGGTGCCCACTGCCTGTCCCCATCTCAGCGATGCTTCCTGGGCCCATCCCAGGGGGGCCTTTCCTACCCCCGTGCCTTTTCCCCAGTGGGGAGAGGCTAGAAAGAACACCCGAGCAAGCACCTCCCACCTTCAGGTAGCCGGTCCGCCGATCAAGGTTCAGGTGGAGGTTCTTGATTTCGCCGAACTCCGCAAACTTGTCGTGAATGTCCTCTTCCGTGGCCTCCTCGTGGACCCCCGTGACAAAGAGAATCCAGCCCTCGACCGCTGCAGCAAGGGAGCCCAAGGCGCAGAGAGCCACCAGTTAAGCTCAGCCCAAGGGGCCACACGGGAGGCCATGGGCCAAGGTGTGGGGCTGCGGGGAAGCAGACCGCTTGCCCTCTGGGGCATACTCACATCTCTGAGGACCTGGCTCATCCCCGTCTTGTTCCACACTGTCATAGTCCTCCCGAACGCGGGCCCTGGACCCCTCCTCTGTTGGCACACAGACAGAAACACGCTCAGGGGGGCAGAAAGCACTGGCAGTGCCCAAGGTGGCCCTGCCTTCTCTGGGGCGAATTACCACGAGCAGCCAAGCAGGCCTTCCCCAGGCCACTCCGCCACAAGCACTCCAACCTCGTGCTGTCCCTGTCCGGGAGTCCACACCGTCTGTTACCGCCCTTGCCATGGCAGCGCCCCTCCCTCCTCCGGCGAGAGCAAAGTTGAGTGTGACAGGGACAAGCCTCCACCTCTGCCTGGGGCTGAGGAGGCCTGCTGGGCTCTGGAGGACCCCTGAGCGCTTCTGAAGCTCCAGGGGACCAGACACAAAGCTCCCCCCTCCTCTGCCAGGCCAGCACGAATCCATGCCCTGTGTCCCCAGGGAACAAGCAGCAAAGGAGGCTGGGAAGACGACCCACTGAGGACCGGCAAGGGTCAATGGAACCTCTCAGTGACTGCAGACAAACTGAGGAACAGAACGGAGTTGGCACGCCACATCGCGGCTTGCGAGAGAACATCTTACCTGACCCAAACCCTCTTCCTTTCCTCTTCTTTGCTTTCTCTTTCAGCTTGTGGATGCTTTCTGAAAAGAGATCAAACATGGTTGGGTCAACAAACCCTCCAACAGAAAGCATAAAATGGGGGTGGGGTGGACTCCTTCACAAAAGCTAAATTATGTTATCTCTCTGCAAACCCTGTTCCATACATTGGAGACATACAGTGCAGGATGCATTCCTTGCGGGCAGGGAACAAGAGGCAGCGGAGGGAGAAGCACCCTCACCACACAGACCGGAAGGAATAAATGAATTTGGGAAGGGGAGAAGTCGCCAGAATCCATTTGTAGGGGTGAGCAAAGGAGCTCAACTCTATGGGAGAAGTGCGAAGAGGTTGCTTGTAAGGCAGGACAGAAAGGAGAGACTAAATAAAGATAAATCTCAGGATGGAAGGTAGGAAAATAAAAAACAGCTTCCAGAAATCAGTCAAATAGTATTCCAGTTCTCAAAACTATTTGGGTAGGAACTACAAGTGTATTCATCTTTAAGATCCCAGAGGATTTGGTGGAGCTTGGTTCTGAAGACTGCTCAAGGAAGGCTCAGAACAATGTCTGTGGTGTCTTCCCCCATCTTAATCTTCTCTCAACAACCCTGCAAGGTCAAACCAGAATGTGTGACCTCAAAAGTCCACTAGAACATCCCTGAGGGCTGAGTAAAGATGCTCGGCCCACAGCTTCCCAGACCAAGGGCAGCCAAAATCCAATTAGGCAAGTTTCTCCCAAGCAGCCAACAGGGCTGTCCCTTCCCAAGGCTGAAAAAGTTGTCTTTGAGATTGGGAAATAGTAAGATTTCCCTATCCTCAGATAACCGCCTAGAAAGTCCTACGGGAATTTCAGTACGGTATATACTTTTAATAAATAACCTCCCACATTAAGCAGGCCAAAAAGAGACAAGCGGAAGGGTGAAGAAGGGGAAGAAGCCATCTCTGCAGTGGTCCAGCAAGCTCAGCAGTACAGAATGTACCTCAAAGGAACTGCTGGGCTGAGCTGGCCCAGCATCAGGAGAGGCCTGAATGGTCCGAAGAGGCAGAAGCCAACAGGATGGGCCAGAGGAACGGCTCATGCAGAGGCCGAGCAAGCAACTCCTTGTCCATTCCTCTTGGTGTCCCAGAGCAGCCCAGCATGCTCCCCGGAGATGGTGGGATTCGAGAAAATACGCCCAGAGTGAGGAGACTAAGCTACTGAACGAGGGCGCCCGGCTCAGCAATCTTCTCCTGTCAGCAACTCCTTCAGGGGGCGACCTAAATCAAGGGAAGCTTCAACGCCTTCCCTACACCTACAAAGGGAAGATATTACTACTGACCCACCTTACAGGACTACAGTAAGGACTACAGAAAGAGTGCACCTGAAGGGCTCTGAGCAACCCCAAAGAACGTTTCTATATTCCTATGAAGTCACCTCCCCGGACAACCAAGGAAGGGGGGGGGGGCTGGGTTGAAGGGGAGATGAACTACAAAACAGGGACCCCAGATTCGAATCTCTCAGCTGTGCCATCATGTCAGCCTATGGCCCTCTCTTTTCACTACGAGGAAAGTAAGACTCCTCTGCCTCCCATCCATGTTACACCATGTATGTAGCAGCATGTACATAACATGGCCTGGGTCTCATTTATTTATTTTCTATGCTGTCCAATCGCTGAAGCTCTCTGTGATGTACGTACTAAAACACAAGTAAGTGTGGCCCGGTGGTCGGAGTGCTGGACTGGGGCCCTGGGAGATCCAGGGTCTGGTCTCCATTCAGCCATGATCACTGGGCGACTTTTGGGCCAGTCACTCACTCTCTGCCCAACCCACCTCACAGGGTTGTTGTTGTTGAGGATAAAATGGAGAAGTGGAGAACCTTGTAAGTCCCTTTGGGTTCCTTGTCAGAGAATTGAAAAAGCAGCAACAGCAACAGTAATCTATTATACTGGAAGCAGTCACACAAGGGAGTGGGGAAGAAATAAAAGCTGAGGATCGCAGGAAAGAGACAAAGATTGAATCCCGCCGCTGGCCTTTGGTAAGCCCCGCTCTCGCCCCCTGTGTTTCCCTTTGCAATGTTAGGATGGTCAAATGTCCTTGCCTTGCACAGCTATTGTTTGGATACTGAGAAATTGGACAGCGAGGGAGGCAGGTCTGAATTTACTGCCAGATTTCCAAGAGATGTGCAGCGGATTAGCAGAAGTTTCTGGCTCCCACTGTCTAACAGCAGCAAGAATTCCCCTCCACCACACGCAGAGAGAGTACATTTTGCATGGGTGGCCTTGCCTGACACTGTTTCCCAATTCTCAGTGCAGCCTCCCCAACCCGGTGCATTCCAAATGCAGCGCTCTATACATACAGTACATAATAACAGTCCAACACATCTGGGGGCTCTCGGGGCACGTCCGCTCGCTTGACCCACTGAGCTGTAACCACCAACACAGACACGACTGGCATTATGCTCCTCTGTAACAGGGGCGCAATCCTATGCTGGGAGTCGTAGGCTTATTTTCTGCCCAGCCTTGCATAGGATTGTGCCCCAAGAGATGCTACTGTTAAGCAGCAGATACGGAGTACCATTAAATATCACTAATAAATAAGCACACCGCTGCGGGATTGTTTCCGTCTGGAGTCGCACAGGACTGCGCCCCAGCAGCGCGTGTTCTGCCCTCCCCTCTCAGGAAACAGACACAGAGCGAGTCAGAAGGGGTCCCCCGGGCCATCTAGTCTGACCCCCGGCTCCAGCTAGGGAAGAACCCCTAGAAGACCCCGCACTCTTCTTCCTCGGGTGCCGTGCCTTTTGCGCTGTATCCTTAGCCTATGTGAGTCGCTCTGGGGCCTTTTCTCGTCCCCAGAAGGAACAGCAAAGGCATAAATGCACGACTGAAAGAAGAGCGGGAGTCGCCGCTGGGGTGCTGTCGGAGCGCCCTCACTCCCGTCTCGGCGAAGGAGGGCGCCGGCCTACCTCACAGGATTGGTGTGAGGCCTACTGAGAGCGTGAGCAGCAAGGGTCCCGCCCCGGCCGTACCGTCGCCATCCTCGTCCATCGCGAAATCCTCGCCGCCCGCCTCATGGAGGTCCAGCACGTCCGCCATCTCGGCGCCCACAAGCGACTTCCTCGGCCCGCCGCGCTCACCGTCACCGGAACCCGGTCAGCGCAGAGGGGAAGCGCAAGGCACAACGGGACAGGAAAGGGCGAGAGGCCTGCTGGGAAGGGCGACCGGAAGTCGCCCGGAGCGCCATCTTGAGTAGGGCTCCATGGCGCGGGGTGAGGTTTGCGCTTGCGCGACTAATCTGCTCGGGCGGGAGAGGCGAAAAAAGCCGCGTGGCCATCGCGCATGCGCAGGCGGGAGGCATTTAGAACGGGCTCCTGGGAGGAGGGCTTGGCACAGCCCGGGGTGGACGGGGCGGGTGCCATTTTGGGAAGGTCTGCATTTCCTCCAGCTCGGTCCGGCAGCCTTGCGATCCCCAGTGCCAAAGCAGTTGCACCACCCGCCCCACACACAGTGGCAAGGGCGGGGTAGCCACGGTAGCCCCAGCGAGGGGGAGAGGCCATGGCCTCAGAGGGCAGCAAGGAGGATCGGGGCCTGGAAGCAAAGCCCTTGGAGGAGAGGCGGAGCGAACTGGGCATGTGTGGCCTGCAGAAGAGGAGATGCGAGAGCGCTCTGCCAGTCCTGGAATCTCCTCCATCAGCCCGGAGTGCAGGACGCGGGATAACGTCGTCAGTAATGGACGGCATAGAAACAGTTTAAGTACTAAATAAGCAGCGGGCTCAGGTGGCAGGCAGCCAGGTTCCGGCTAGGTACAAGGAAGAGCTTCCCGGTTGTTGGAGCAGTACAGCAATGGAACCCATGACCCCGGGAGGCGGTGGGCTCTCCCACGCTGGAGAGGGATGGTTTAACTGGGAGCCCTGGACTGAGCAGAGGGTCAGATGGCCTTCAGCCCTTCTGACTCTTCCCTTCCATGATTCTGCTTTGGCTGTAATGCCTCTAAAGCAGCTTGTCTCTGAAGGGCGCCTGTGCGTGCGAAAGGGATGCACGGACCAGGGAGAGAAAGACTGGACTGCATAAAAACTTCATGTGGAAAGATGCGGGGGGGGGGGGGGAGCAAGTGCTGAAGCACGTGTGGGCAAAAGGCAAGCCAGCTCAAGGGACGCAGGCGAGATCCTCCAGGCCCCTAAACTTGTGCTTTAGGCAGCACGGTGGGCCGAGTGGCTGGGACTCCAGCAGAAAGATTCGATTTACAGGGGACAGGAAAGTCTATGCTTGGGTTTGAATCACTGGAGAAGCTTGTCTTCCAAGATCACTGCTTTTTGTATGGACAGGAGAAAGGAAGGCATTTGCTTTCAGAAAACAAGTCCTGCAGAAAGATTTGGCAGGGGAGCAGCCAGAGGTGAACCACATCCGGGGGGATCCAGTGCAAGGGAAACCACCCGGGCCCCTGAACTGCAGGGTGGTAAGGTGCGGGGGGTGATCCAAGGAAAGACTCAGGGCTCCACCACCCACTGACAGCCCGTCTGTCTCTGGGAGGCAGATTGGGAAACCCAGATCTTCCCCAGCTCCACACTCACAGCTCCCAGGCAAGCCATTTCCCTCGCGGGAAGGTGGCTTGCTTTGCCAAGGACGCCTCCGTGGAAATGCGTTCCCCACCTGAACTTGGAAGGGGCGCAAGCCAGCAGAAGCGTCCTGCTGCATCAAGCGTGTGCGGCTCATACGTGGAGCCCCTCTGGACTCCGCCATCTTGCTCTCCTCAGTGCTGGGGCTCGCCCCCCACACCAGGCCGCGCGCTCCTTCTCAGCCCCCACAGCCCCTATCGTCCGTCCTTCCGCTCCCACTCTGCTCGAATGGTGAAAGCACTCGAGGCAACATGAAGAAGGGGAAGGCCTGGAAAAACGTGGCCGTCCTGGCCCTTTGGTGGCAGCCTGCCCAGGGCCATCTTGATGCATGGGCCGGATGGGCACTTGCCCATGGGCCCCATACTAATCTGTAAACCCTTGGAAAATTGGAGAACTTCCAAAATTAACAGTAGTTGTAGTTGTTGTAGGGGCCCCGGTACACTGCTTTGCCCGGGGCCCATCATGCTGTTAAGACGGCCCTGGGCCTGCCTCTAGGGATGGCCTGCCTCTTGGCACCACGGCTGTTTGCTGCGTGAGGACTGGCTCCCAGTTGAGATCATTCGCTTTTCACTGCCTGTATGGTGAAGTCAGGGAAAGCAGGGCTCCATCTAGCCTGGGCTCCATCTGCTGCCTGCTTACTCGAGAGTAAGCAGGCATGTACAAGGCCCAGTCTAGGCTGGGGCTGCCGCAGAGGGATGGGGTCCAGGGAGAACATGGTGGGCATGTGGGTGTTCTAAGTTAAGGGAAATGCAGTCCTGTAAGCGGCATGTGGAGCACAGAAGCGCCTCCGGAGACAGCTGAGGGAGGGGGAGAGGATTTGTGTCCCATTGAGGGACAAGTGGGGACGCTGCTGATGAGCCTCCCACTGGCATTTTCCGGGGGGAGGGGGAGAAAAGCTCTGCAAACAGATGCACTGAGCCGTGGAGTTGTTTAAGAGCAGCAACCTTTTGTGTATCTAACCCCAGTCTATAGTCTATGTTAATTATGTTATTGATTATTTTTAACAAGAATTAAATAATTGGCTGAGATGTATTCCTGTACACCACCTAGGGAGTTCATTTGAGCTGTTTGTCGGCTTATAAATGTAAAGATAAATAAATTCACATCTGAGAATAGTTTTAGCCACGTGCGCAATGACTAGCTTGGATTTCCCGTCCCAAATCCCTCACTTCACATGGACCTCAGAACAGCAAATGTTCCTCTTAACTAATTGCATCACTTGCCTGGATCTCGTGCTCAACTGCAGGTGGACGCCTAATTTCTCTGTGACTTGTGTGTGGATGTGTTGCTTTGTATTTTTTTACAAATGGAATTTCCCATAGCAAACCAGAATAGAATCGGCATAAAGTTTGTCGCCCTCTCTTGGGTGCGTCGCATGGCGACGGGGTCTGAGGGAAGCCTAGTGAACCAGCCAAACCAGGCCACCCAGATCCGTGCAGCACGGTGGTCACTGACTGGAAAGCGGGCCCCGTGGGGGTCCCTGCGGCGGCTCCCAGGCAACCGGTGCGCCTGCTCCACCACCTCCTGGAGCAGCCCGGAGCCCCAAATTAGCGCCACGCAAGAGAGGAAGGGGGCCGTTTCACAGTCTCCACTTGCAAATGTCATCTTCACAGCCCTCTATTTCTGGAGGGAACGTTACACAACCTAAATACCTCTGTAAAGTATCTTGTCCTAGAGAAGGTATGGTGGCAGTTGCGAGAGGAGGCGACGTGCCGTTCCGAATGTGAAACAGCTGCAAACTGCATGGAAGCGCAAGATGCTTCGGCATTGGAGCAGCCGCTTTACGAGAAGCGATGGCAGACCGTCTCGTGGCCAGATGCAGCCCAGACTGCAAGAGAAGCACTGAGCCAGGTGCTGAGGAGCAAATGGCTCTCCTTCTGTGGAAGCGGTGTCACCGAAAAGGTAACCAACGGCATTGCCCCTTTGCTGCAAGGAAAAAGAGCCAGAACTGGAGCAGCCATCTGCCCCGATCCAGGCACTACTCTAGATAAAAGCCCATAAAGCGTTTTGCAGACAGGATGAGCTCTTGCTCTCTCTCAAGCTCTTACAGTCCGCAGCTTATCCTTAAGAAGGCGACACACGGCGGCGCAGACGGAGCTCCAGCACATTGAGAAGAGCAACCTCGAATCTTGCTGGGGAAAAAGGAAACCACTACCCAGAAAAGCTATTTTATTGTATAAAATTATGCATTACAAAATAAGTACTGGACTTTATAGCGTATCGTGGAAGGAAAGGTAGACAACGTGGAAATATTTTTAGGTAACCTCTGAGCTAGAAAAACAGCACCGAAAACTGGGAGAGTATAAATAGGGAATAAAAAGGAGAGAGAGGCAGACGATTCAGAAAAACAATTCAGAAAAACAGCACCAAGGATTTGGGGGGTGGGGTCCTACGGGGCAGCTGCAGCATCCCCATCAGCAGAGGTCTGTAGGCAGGTCTCCTCGAGAGAAATGCAGGAGCTACTGGCTTGTAAGAAGGAACTTAAACCCTGCAGTCTGTCCACATGAGTGAGGGTGAAGTCTGAGACGTGTGTACATACCCTTCAAAATACACTTTATAAGCCAACGTTACAAATGCTCTTACAGGTTAATACAATTGTGCAAACAAGGCTGTATTAAAAATATATATATATATAAAGGACAAGACAATTTTAGCATTTCAGGTATACGAATTACAAGGTGCCGAGGCCAAAAGTAAGCCGCTTCCGGAGCTCAGCATCAGACAGCCACAACGCCCCACCTCTTCGGAAATCCCTTATGTCTTCCCTCCCTATTTAAGTGAGGGGGTGAGAGAGCCAGGCCAAGCCTCTGAACTCGGGCTTCAAAGCCGCACTCAAGGCCTCCGAGTCTGCTTGTTCAGGGTGAAGCAGCCAAGAACTAACTGATCAAAACTCCCAGGCGCAGCTATCTGCTTCCAAGTTCCCAGAAAGCACGTCCTGGGACAGCCCCCAACAGCTGCTGGGTGGCCATTATAAAAAAAGAATGCAAAATCACGGCCAGCAGCTCGATGCACATGAGGTCACATCTGGTGCAGGGGAGCGGTCCCAGTCCCAGTCCTGCACAGTACTCAGTTCCTCAAAAAGGCCTCCAGACCAGGCCCACTAACCGAACCAGCAGAGCCAGCCTTCCGCGTGGGCCTGCCTTCCACTCTCGGCTGGGTTGCCTAATGCAGCCTCACAGGCACATCTCCAGAAGAGCCAAGCCGCTCTTCCGAGATACGGCTATTCTCACGTTCATGAGTGGTCCCCAAAGCCTGCACGAACCCTTCCCCACAGCCTTCATCCATGAGGCCTGCCACCCTTTTAGGGCAGCTGCAAGGGGCTCCTTGCGAATGTTCTCGCACATCCTGCCCACCCAGACCAGGAGCACCTACGGCTTCCCCAGAGCCCCATCACCTAAGCAGCAGCTGGTCGTTCAGTGAAAGCACCTTCTGCAGCGAGGCCACCTGGGCAGGTGTGGCTGGCTCGGCCCGTCTTTGCAAGTGGCGCTCTCAGCGATATCCCCGACTTCCAGAGACAGACCGGTGTTGCTTCGCTTGGATGACCTGATCCTGGCCCAAAGTCCAGTGTGCGGGAGCTGTGATGCCGGCCTTGCCCGTGTCCTCTTCCAGTGCTCACCCATCAAGGCACGAAGGACGAGTCCTTGGCAGTCTCCCCCCAACGGGTAAATTCATTCAGTATCCCCAGTCATGGAATACGCCTCCATTCCCTGGGCGGCTGTATCCAGAACCTCCAAGTCCAAGGAGAGGGAGGATGGGGGACAACTGGATATTATTCCAGGAGTATCAACTCAGCAACTTGTTCAGAGGTCCCCGTGGCAGTCCTAGGCTGTCACCTCGGCCTCATCATCCGCCCAGAGGCCTCGCATGTACCGAAGGGTGCCAAGTCTCTCAAATGTCATCTGTGCGTCATCTCACTTGGAGGAAGAGTCCCCACCAGGCTGCTTTTATCTTTAGCAGTGCTCCGTCTCCTCTTCTGGTCCCCTTGAGACAAGGGCTCCAAATCAGGGCCCACTGGGGCTCTGGCCACCCTGTGGCCATTGCTGCCTATTCAGGAGGTTTCAGATGAGGCCACAACCTTGCCCTCTGCGGGGATCTTTGAAGCCAGCCAAAGCAGCCTCAGAAACCCTTTCCCTCACCCTCGCAGCTGCCTGCATGTTGCTCCGAGCCGGCCTGTTGGTGGCGAAGTGCCGTGGCCGTCGCGGTCGCTCCGGGACTTGCTTCTTTTGGTCAGACGAGCTTCCTCACCAGCTCTCTGCATGGTGGGTGGCACCACCTGCACCTTGGTCAGCTCACGACTCCGGCCTGAGCAGCGTGGAGATGCCCTGCAGCAGCCGCCCCACCGAGCCACGCGGGGGCTCTGGGCGGAAAGCCGCGGCAAGTCTGCGATCCAGCTCTGGGATGGTGGTGCGCGATGCGGGTGCCACGAGGCGCCGGTCTTGTCCATGGCTGGTGCAGCACCTCGTGCAGAGGCTGGGCAAGGCAGACGGACAAGCCGCTTCGTGCTGCCTAGTCACGTCACGCAGGGCCTTTCCGGTGGAGAAGCGCGGCCACGGAGGGCCGGGACAGGCTGCCCCGGTTGCTCTTGGCAGCCGCACACAGCCGCCTGCGCACGCCTTTTCTGCCTGCCGCGCCATCCCACTGCCCCCGACGGCGAGGACCCGTGGGGCTTTCTCCAGCCGTCCAGCCCGCTGTGTCTCCTCTCCCTCGGCTGGACACGCTTCGCCCACTCGGTCCGTTTCTCCCCGCCATGGCGCGTCCTCCATTCTTCCTCCCGCTGGGCTTCTTCGGCTCGCCACCAACTTCTTACCTGTGGCCTTGGTCCCCCCGTTGCTGGCCTGTCTTTCACTTCTTTTCGCCCCTTCACCTGCTCTAGCTGGGGCTTGAGGTGGGTCCGGCCCCTCTGGCTTCGTAGGGCAATATAGCAGACCGACTTCAGGGTTCGGCCGTGGCTTCCCAGCCTGCGCTGTCACCTCGCTGCAGGCCTCCAGCAGCTGCTGTGCTGTCACACAGAGAAGGCTGATGCCTTAAGCTGCATCCTTGTGCAAACGACACAAGACACACGTGTTTCCACATCGGCTTGTATTTTTAAAAAGGAAGGACGCAGCCACACGCCTGGCTGCACACTCGCAGCCCCTTTTGTCCTCTGCCTGCAAAGCAAGAGTCAAAGCTGACGCAGACACTCTCAGCACCATGTGCTCCAGCTGAACGAGGGCATCCAGCCCCATCATCCCGTGACAAATTTCGATTGTTTTCTGAGCCATCAGAATTATTGCTATTAGTGGGTTATACCATAAAAGGACTTCCTGAAGGCGACAGGAAGCCAGGCTATTTTTCCTCACAGGAGAAATAACCAGAAGGGTCCGAGAGTTTCATTCACAATGCAAGAGAAAGCTACAGTGCTGCAGGAAGGGAAAAGACAGAAGATGTTGCACCCCCCCCCCCTCCAGCTGCCAAGGATTTTCCTGTGCGTGTTTCATCGTGCTCAGAAAGGCAGAGCCGGGGGGCCTGCTCCAGCTGCCTCTTGTTCAACCCTGCACGTGGCATGTCCTCGGGCGGCTGCTGTTCCGCGGCCTGCAGCAAGCCTCTTGCGTGTGGCGTGCATGAGCAGAACAGGTCCCAGAAATCCGAGGCAGGTAGCCCTGACGAACCGGGATCAAATCAATTTTCCCCCGCCTTCCTCAGGCAAAGGACACAGTGCTGCGGCTAAGATTTGCTGCAATTTTTGTTACTCCCATGAGTCAGACGATATAAAGCTCCAGGCCTTAACTGTCACCACAGCTGCTTTCCTGATGCTGCTGTAAGAATCTGGTGGGTTGATTACACCCTGCATGCAACCTTAATTAAGCTGAATTAACTACCAACCACTTGCTTGGTGTTCACAGTCAGGACCAAGATATTAAAATCCCCATTTCATCCAGAATTAGGTACTGAAACTTGGGAACACAGTGAATCCTGGAACCATCTCAGATGATACAAAAGCGTTGGGCTGTCATGATCTTAGGTTAAGGACTCCAGAAATGGACCGCGAGCAAGCTAAATTAAGGCCACTATCTTCCCTGGCAGCAAGCCCCACTGAACACTGCGCAACTTACTTCTGAGTAGACATGTAAGGCTCGGATGGCGATGCAAAAGTATCACAACCCAGCACTCTTGAGAGGACTGGTTTCTCCTGTAACCTGAACCCTTCCCCCTTTTTAGTGTTTAGGGTTCCTCTTCCAGCTTCCCCTACAGATACAGGTGCAACTTTCCCTTAATCGCCACATTTTGCCAGTTCAGGTTCCTGTCTTAGTTCGGAGGGCAGTCCGCTGCCTCCTGCAGAGACAGAGGCGAATGGCACAAGCAGAAGTTGCTTCTCGGGGCCCAGCTGTGAGCTGACCATCGGACAGAGTTGTCCTCTTCATGTGCAGCAGCGCGTTCCCGCTCCCGGAGCACCCGGCCTCTGAAGCTTGCCTCATGCGACGCTTTCTATATACATGCCCAGTATTGCTTGTTTAAGAGTCCTGCTCCTAGTTTTATTCTCTTCTTCAAAAGTGCATATAAAAGTTTGTTTTCTAGAAAAGTTTTGGAATGCCCGAAGAGGCTAATTTCTCCCTGCAGCGCCCAATTATTAATGAATGACTGAACTGTGGCCATTTTACCAGCAAGATGCTCCCGTCATTGTGGCCACCTTGCAAGCCAGCGTGCCACCGCAGGCTCCAAGACACCAATGGCAGGGTGTGTGGGCCGCATGCAGCACACTTCACAGCAACTCTGCACACTGTCTGACACAACAACATAAGCAAAACCTTGAGCACCACCGGAGTCCAGGGCTCTGGTGTGAAATGAGCCCAATCTTGGAAATTGAGGCATTTCAATTGGTCTTTTCTTGGCTTTCCTCTGTGACCCAGTAAGGCTGTTTGCACATCTCAGCAGTATATTGTGGGTTAATAAGTTGTGGGGAGATGCGCTGTGTGTGAGCCACTTGTGGTTTCCTTCAACAGTCTCCAACTGGTATGACCAGACGCTATCAGCACAACAAGCCAACACTGACTGAGTTCTTCAGGAGCAGCAACACCACCCAGCTTAACCCGACAATTGTCCACCTGGAGGTTGTTTAAAGCAACCAGCAGTCTCCGGCGTGCATCCCACGGCCGTGACACACAAGCGAGGGCAGTGTGGACCAACTGCAACCCATTCAAACAATTCTGAATTCATTAGGCAGATGGGGCTGGCACGGAAAAGAGGGCGAGGAGCATCTGTGGTGCACCTGAGAAGCAGTACTTCTGACGATGCTCCCCAGTAAGCTTAATCAGAAGATGAACGTCACCTCTTCGGCCAGGATAACGCCTTTAAGTATCTTGCACCTACTGGCCTGGCGCCAAGATTTCCTCTTAACATAAGCCATCCGTAGAGCAACTGCCTGGCAGAGGCATGAAGAGAAGAGGAAATAATCGTACCAGGGCAGTCCACGTGATTGCCACAGTTCACCGCAGCTTGCTTAAGCAAGCAAAAGTTGCACTGGATGCTGGGAACTGTTTGCATAGTCAGGCTGTGCTGAGTGCCATGGTTTATCATGCCATCCAAACCCCAAAAGGGTGGGAGGGTTGCTGGCATGGTGAACAAACCGCCCATAACCCATGGTCTGTTTTAGGGCTGTGCGTGGTTTGTTAATGATGCCAACAACCCAACCTTGCCATGATAAGCCACAGTTAACAGCAAATGTTCAAACTGGCCACCACCAATCGCTACAACCCGTAACGGGTTAAATCAGCTGTGGCGAGTCCGAGGCAGGCCCAGACGCATCTCGCTAGCCCATCCTTCGCAGCATGGGAAGAGGAACCGGGGTGCTCACAGTGGGGAGGATGTGGCAGGAAGACACTGGGCAGGCCAAGACGCCACAACGCTGACGCCTCTCCCAACGCGAACCCTCCCAGGAGAAGAACAGCGGAAAGAAGCCTCTTGCGTGCTGTGCTTTCAAGGTGAGGTGGAGCTTATCAAGGTTTGCCAAAAGCAGAGGTGCACGGGTTCGCCTGGCACAGGAATGCAGAGCCCGTTCTGGAGGCACTCCGGCGTCGGAGGGGGCAAAGGCAAGGGCACGAATGCTGGCCTATTTTGCCTGTCGGTGACGAAGCCCTACAAGAGGCATTTCACCCTTCTAGAAGGGGGGAAGGACTACCCAAAAGCTGGTCAACCAGCAAATGACTGGTGTTTGGGGGAAAGGGGCACAGCCATTTGGGAAACCCCGGTGAGCCACACTTGGGCCAGGTTTGGTCCACAGGACGCGGGTTCCGCAACCCGGCCTAACACGTAGCTATGCTTTACACTCTGTGGGAAACACTGGCATTTTCCTGGCAATGCGACATTTCCAGTTAATACTGCTGACTGTACAGTACCTGGGTAAAACTGAGATCTAAGCAAGTAAATGTGAATCTATTTAATATTGAAAAGGCTATCGCAAAATGTGCTCTATAAGAAATTCTCTAGCGGTGAGAGAAAAAGATCCAGATATAAAAGTCTATATAGAAATTTTTAACAAAGAAGTTTTAAAAACGGGCCCCTGTTCTTGGAAAGGAGACGCCTGTGCGCATGCTTGTGATGTGGTTCATCTTAGAATGAAAGTGGACCTCTGAACTCAACATCTTGCCAAACTTCAAAATTCAGATTCTGAAAGGTTCGCTTTGCTCCCTGGCTGAAGGATACCGAGATCTTGCAAGTGCTTGGGTGGCGGGAGGCCAGGCAGCCAACACTTGACAAGTGGTTTCGCCTAAAACCCCTGGAATCCACACAGCGTGTTGTAGGGCCGAGAAGGCAAGCGAGCCCGCAAGGCCCTGAGGAAGGCTCTGCTCCCTCGGGTGTGTGGCAGCACCAGGTGGTCCCTCCCTCCAGGAGGCTAGTTTTGGGGGCGGGGAGGGGGCAGGGCTGGGAGGGGACGGGGCAGGGCAGGGGGTGAGGAGGGGGCAGCCGCTGCCGTCCTAACAGCTGGAGGAGTGTGTGTTCCCCAGCTGGCCCGCCGCCAGCATGAGGATGTCCTTCCTCTCCTTGTGGAAGCGCAGCTCCTTCCCTGCCAGCCGGGCATCGTCCAGTTCCCTCTCCGTCGAGGCGAGCTCCCTGGACAGGGCTCCGGGCACGCTGCGCTCCCGGGTCGCCCAGTCCGCGGCCATCTGGGTCCGTATGTCATCGTCCAGGGCGCGGTGGGAGTAGTGGGCCAGCACCTCCTGCAGGCGAGTCTGAGCGTGAGCGGGGTCTCTGGGCCGAGGGGCCCGCCCAACCCAGGGCAGGGGGTGGAGCTGCCCGGGACCCGCCACGGGGAGCGCTCGTGGCCAAGGGGTGGGCCGGAGGGCAGCACTGCGGGGAAGCCACGTGCGCTCGGCAGAGCAGGGACCGCTGCCCCGCTGCCGCCACGAGCCCTGTGCGCCTGAGAAGGGATGTGCCAGTGCCCGCCTCCGGCTGGATCCAAGCGCCGGCTGGATCCCGCTGGAAGTCCCCACGTCGCACGGGCAGTCCCAGGCCCCACCGCTGCAGGCGCAGAGACGCCGAGTGCGCCCCCACCCCCCCATCTGCTGCTCCGCCAGCTGCACGCACCTTGCGCCGAGGGTCGGGCGCCGGGGAGCCTCCCGCAGGCGCTGCTTACCTGTCGTGAGCACTGCCTCTCTCGCATGGCTTTGAGGCTGCCGTTCCAGTGCAGCAGCTGGAAGACGGTCATCAGCTCCTGCCAAAGGAAAGCAGCTCAGTTCTGCGCACGCCTTCGATTCAAAGTGCTGGCGTTTCGCCTTTGATCGTTTCATGTGCTGCTATCAGGCTTATGGACCGCTCTCCTCCACTCCTTGTCGCAGGCGTGTGGGTGGTGGCTGGGAAAGGAAGGGGTGCTCTCTTTGTGGAAAAATCTCTCCAGAAATGTTCACAAGGTGCCTCTCTTGATGTCATTTTGGCTTCCAGCAAAACCTTCCAAACCGTAACTTTTAAAGCCCAGGTTATTAGCTCTATGTGGCTCCCCTAACTTCTGCTTTTAGAGGATTCTGTTTCTTTTATTGTGTAGTGCTCTATAATGAGTTTTGTAATATTTGCTGCTGGAAGCTATCGTGGGACGATTTTGGAAGAGTGACTTACATGCACTCAAAATACACTGATCTGTGTTCCAGAACCCCACATTTCTAGAGAGCACACCTAAATCTGTCTGCAATTGGCTGTGATCCAACACCGAGGTGCAGCAGTTTTGGTATTCATGGGGAGGAAGGGAGAGCTCACTGCTCTCCAGGTGTCCTTTCCCGATTTAGTGCGATAGGATTGTATGCTAAGACAGGACAGGAGTGATCACTGATCCATGGATGACAATCCCCGCCTTTATAAAGGCCCTTTGCATGTCTGAAGGGCCTGTAAAAACACAGTGTTATTCTAATGCTCCTGCGTTGCGTAGCTGGACTGAAACAAACAACCAAACAACCGGCGCTGGCCATCTGGGGAAACACACTGACATCTGCGGAAGGATTGTACGGATAATCCCGAGAGATGCACGGACCGTGTCTCAAGCACTTATGTGTCTTGCTGACACAGACCCAGGGCCTCTGTGCTGCACAAAGAAAGCAACGGCAAAGCCAAGCTCTGCTGATTCCAAGAGCAACCCCATAAAGAGCTCTCATGCACACAGGCGGCCCCAGACACACGGTGAGGAGGGAGGGAACATGCGGACAACAGAGCCGCTCTGTCTGAACAGGCCCACGAATGCAAACCACACGCTGCCAGCCCGTGGGGCTGTTACCCTTCATGGGAGACGAAGCCAAGGAGAAGCGGGCTCCCAGCAAACCCCCAGACGAAGTGTCAGGCTGAGGCGCCTGCCTTCGGAAAGCAGCCTGGCCCCATTCCAGGCCCTAACCGTTGAACTCCGGGGGCCCCTCTCCCTTGACCTAGTTCCGCCCTATTCAGTGTGCTGCCAACGTTGAGTGACAGTCAGCGATGCCTCCAAGGACATACAATAAGCAATGTTCACAGTTCCGTCAATGCATTTGCAAGGTTTAATTGCTCAAGAATCCTGCACGGCATCTCTCCAGTCCCAGGAGCAGGATCAAAGGAGAGGCAGTCTAAGTCCCAGGGAAGGCTGGATAAGCTTTTTTCCCTCAATTAAGTAGGCCAATTTCTCTCCCTCCAAAGGCAAACTGATACAGAAAAGAAATGCCTGAATTTATCTCTCTCCCTCTCCCTCTGCCTTCCGCTCACACAGACAGAAGATTTACAACTTATCCAAAATTCCAATTTTTGTTCAGTCAACAAAACTGAACAAGTAAGAACTATTAATTCCTTAAGTAGTACGCATGTTTAAAGCATTATACAGGTTTCACTCTTATGGGTTATGCCCATATTTCTGAATTATAGGAAGCCAAACCCTCTTGTGTTTCTAGACAATCTGGTCTCCCCCTTTACTTCACATTTTGCTTTAACTGGCAGTTTTTGAAAGATTAAGGCTTTCTTGGCCTTGCGTATACAGTCCGCAAGTTCTAAAAGTGAAGACTGGGCTGCTTCATTCAAAGAGTACCTGGAATTCTAGCATGGACTTTCCTTTGTTGGACTCCAACATGAAGCGAAAAGCACCGATGCCTGTGCCTGGATTATCTGCTTCTTCTCTGTTCCCCTGCAAGAAAGACAACCATTTCAGGAGTTTCGAGTAAGCAGAAACAGTTCCACTCTGCCATAGACCCCTAACGTGTGATTAGAATTCAAGTGAGCCACATGGACTTGAGCAGTTTGAGGATTTTTCAGTGGATATCCATTTAAAATACCTATTTAAAATGGGCATCCATTTAAAATGGGCACTGGAGATGCACATGGTAGGTATTCCATGAGTGGAGCCGGGGGTCAGACTAGATGGCCCAGGAGACCCCTTCTGACTGGCTCTGTTTCTATGTTTCTGTTGCTGCCTCTGGTTTGCAGAAACAGGCCCCCACAAAATGCAGTGTTTCTCTTTCCACAGAAGCCACTGCTCCAAATTATCCCCCCTGCTGTTGATGTAGCAGTTCTGCTTAAACGAGTTAAAAAGAAACTAGACCAGAGAATGCAGAGCGGCAAAGCAGTCCTGCCACTTAAATAGTGCCGAGGGAGGCCTAGCTGACCTTCGCCTGCTCATTATCTCCACTGACCAAGTCGCAGGAGTGATCTGGTCTCATCCGGGGCAGCTCAGGACTCCATGGCCGCTGTGGCCCCAGGCACGTAAAAGGACACAGCCTGACCGGACAGAAGGGTGACGTGCTGCTAGGGGAGGGCTCAAGAGCAACACGGCTGTTGTCACGGTCAGACCATTTCCTTCTGAGGTTCAGACGTGGGCCCCATTTCCCTCTGCTGGGTGAGGGGCCTCCTAAAATGGCCCGGCCCCAGAGGCAAATGGATCCCGACGGTCTCCAGGGGTCTCTGGGGGAATTTCCCGCGGGGGGTCGGTGCTCTTGCCGAAGCCCCAGTCGCCCTGCGGAAGGCGAAGGCGGCCCGGAGGGTTGGCGCGGTTGCCCCAGGCGCCCTTGCGGCCCTCGGGCAGCTCCCCGCAGGCAGTGCAGCTGAGAGCGAGGAGGCAAGGCGGGGGCGAGCAGAGCTGGGTGGACGGTCTCGCGCTGAGCCAGCCGAACGCGGCCTAGGGCGCATTCACGAGCCGCTCGCCTGGCCGGGAGGGCGACGAACCGCCCCTTCCTTGCCACCGGCACCGCGTCTTCAGAGTGCTGCCCAGCCGAGCTTTTCTGAGTGCTCTGGGGGCTTTTACATCCTAGGCCGCCACGGGGGGTGCAGAACGCTTGGCGGCACACTGTGAGGGATTCGCCCGACTCTTTGAAGATAAAGTCGCTCAGATGTGTTGGACTCCATGGTTCATTTAGTTCCGTTAACAGAAGCACCCAGAGCAGTGTCTGGTTCGGTGCTGATGGAGGAGTTCCCGTTGCTGAGGCCTGATGCTGCGGACAAGGGGCTTGGGCAGGTCCATCCTACCCCCCCTGCTTGATCCTTGCGCATCTTGGCTGACTGGAAGGTCTCGGGAGGGGGTTCACACCTGCCGTCTTGAGAGAGGGAGTGGTGCCGGCCCTTTAAAAGAGGCTGCGACTGAACCCCTCTTTAAAAAGCCCCACTTGGACCCAGAATATGCCAATCAGGATGGGCCAGTGGCCAACATTCCCTTCCCGGGCAAGACGTTGGAGTGGGTGGAGGCCGGCATCTCCAAGCACTCTTGGATGGAATGAACTGTCCAGGCCCATTTCAAGCGGGCTTCAGGCCAGGGTCTGCAGCAGAAACAGCCTTGCCCACTGGTGGGATGGCCTTAGCCAGGACAGAGGCGGGTCCTCCTGGACCACCATCAGCCACGGAATCCTTCTGGGTGGGCCGGCTGGGCTAGGAGAGGAGGCGCCGCATTGTGGAGGCTCTGCTGGTGCTTGACTGGCCATGGCCAGAAGGTGGCGCCGGGGGATGGCTGATCTGACCCACGGCAGTTATGCCATGGGGTCCCTCAGGGGTCAATTCCTTCCTCCATGCTCTTTAGCATTTACATGACACCACTGGGGGAGGCCATCCATGTGCAAATGGCACTCAGCTCTACCCCTCTTTTTCACCAAGTCCAGGTGAGGCAGTGGCCGTCTTGAAGCAGTGCCCGAGCTCAGCGAAGGGCTGGACGAGGGCCCACAAGCTGAGACTCAGTCTTGGCAAGACGGAGCCGCTGCTGGCGGGGGGGTCGTCTGTCCGGCTGGGCGCTGTTCAGCCTGCCCCGGGTGGGGTGGCCTCCCTCCCTGAAGGCAGGGTTTGCCGCACGGGAGCCAGAACTGCCCCTTGAGCCTCAGGTGCACTCGGTGGCACGGGGAGCCCCTTGCCAGCTTCCGCTGCTTGGCCACCTGCAGCCCCACCTGGACAGGCAGGGCTTGGCCTCAGCGATCCACACACGGGCAACCTCACTTGGACAACTGTAGTGAACCCTGCATGGGATTGCTTTTAGGAGGGTCCCGGAGCGCCAACTGGTTCCAAACGGGGTGGCGCAACTGTTAGCAAGGTCTAGTCTGCGTGCCAGTCCTTTCTCAGTTGCACTGGCTGCGGAGAAAGTGCTTGTTCTGAATGGCCTGGGGGCCAGGATACCTGCATTTGTATCACGCCTGCTCCCATGTATCCCTACCCAACCACTGAGATCTGCTGGGAAGGTCCCTCTCAAGAGCCACCCCCTAAGCAAAGCAGGTGGCAAATAGGGGAGGGGCCTTCTCGGTGGTTGCACCCCATTTGTGGAACGTGCTCCCCACAGAGCCATGCCTGGTAACTTGTTCTCTTTTAGGGGCCAGGTGAAAACCCCAATTTAGGCTTGTTTTATCATCACTGCTGTGCCAGGTGCTGATTTACGGACTGTTGTGGTTGTTTGCTGTTGGGTTTGTAGAGTTTTCTAGTGGGTTTTATTGTTCTGTTTTATTGCTGGATTTTATGTACTTATTTTATTTTTAAAAAGCTGTTATATGCCGTCCCATGACTAGAACGTCTCTGTGATGTCTATGTTTTAAATGGTACACCACCCTGGGAGCCCCGTGGGTACAGAAGCACAATGCATGCGTAATTCCTACTGGGCCCACCTCTGAAGCACGACTTTGTTTCTGGCACGAGACAAATGCAGTGGCTGGAGCACACTTGCCTTACGGCCCACGCGGAGGAAGAGACACAGGGAAGCGGCGAGGCTGCGCCACCAGCCCTGCTGGACCAGCTCCGCGTTCTGCCTCCCCGAACTGCTCCCAGCGGATCATTATGGAACAAACGGTTCACTGAGACACTGGAGCCCAAGTCTGCCTTCTTCCTCTTCCCTCCCTATCCCTTTCTCCTTTGGTGTCTTTCATACGGGTGGGCAGTGGTCTGTTTGTTTTCACTGAATATCTAAGCTGCCATGGGAGCCTTCTAGACTGAGGAGCCGGTAAAATACGTTTTAAATCAATAAATCCTTCACACTATGAAATCTGTCCACATGCAAGACTATCCTGATAAATAATCACAAAGCCGATCCAAGAGCAGCTTACCAGGAAGTTCCTGGCTTGCAATGGAACAAAGATACAATATATGATGAAAAAAGGGGCAGGGAGGAAAGCGGCAAGATTGCAGCTTCCGTCAGGGCCGATGGACTGGCCTTCCTTCCCATGCCCGCATCCCTCAAGCACAGCCAGCTGGGGAGACCGCCTGGGCGGCATCCTTAAGGGGGAGCGCCCACGAACCTGCCACGTGGCAGAGAAGATTTATTCGTCAAAGCTGACGAGGTTAGCAAGTGTGTGCAACAGGCCACATTCTATAGCGGATACACAGCAGCTGCAGAGATTGGGGGAAAGCAAATGACACGCAGGCAAACGCCTTCTCTGCGCCACATGAAAGGAGCGGGCCGGGGCCTGTGCATGAGGCCGAATCACTTGCACTTGTCCAAGATCACCGCCGAGGACCCACCTTGGGTTTATTCTGCTTACACGAGGATGCGGCCACGTCGCAAGCCTCATGGACACAGGCACCCACGTTATTCAGGAATGGCTCTTGGCGCTCAAATCTTACTTTGACAGCCAACTCTTTAAATGACAGGATGGAGATTTGAGGTACAGGTACAGAGAACGTGCTACGAGCATGGCTACACTTCAGGTTTCATTAGCGGTTTAGGAGCCATCCATTCGTGGGAACTGTAGCTCATGGGTTGAGCTAATAATCCCATAGAATTCCTACCATGTGCCAAATTGCCATTCCCAGCAATTTGGAGGGCTGCCATGGCAATTAAATGTGTACACAAATGAAAGAAAAATGCACAGCACTGATGCTTTCGAAGTTTCAGTACGTGCCTCCTTCCCAGTCCTCTGCTGAATAAAGATTTGGCATCTTCCCTCATTGCTTGATTTGACCTAGCTGAGAATGCAGAAGGCATTAAACAAGCTAAAATGTCAGCCTGATTTCACAGTAAACAGGCTTAGTGTAATCAAACCTGTGTATGTCATTTGATTCTGACACGGCTCTTACATTTCAGGATAATTTAGGATCTTGTATTTTCCCTAAAATTAACGTTATGTCAACAGTACTCCCATTTCACAAACAGGTAACGAAGGGAAAAGGACCGGCCTCAGGCTGGCCAATGAATCTGCAGCAGGGGAGGGCTATGAACGAATCCATAACCAAAACCAGCCTCTCCGAGCCCCACCCGCCTCTCCGCACTGCCCAACTCTGTCAGGCAACCAGCGATAAACAGAACTGGAATACTTGTTTTGGCTGCATCAGGCTAGCCTGGGGGCAGGCTGATGGGAGCTGCAGTTTGCAGGGCCAGAGGCTCCTGCAGTAGGAGCTGGAAGGGTTGGAGAAAAGGCTAATGTCGGCCTTCCAGAGGCTGAACTGAAAGTGCCAAGGGAAAATTAGCAGGCGTGTAACTGGGAGAAGACGAGCGTCTGCATTCTGAAGGGTGAAAGGGAAAGTCAAGAACCGTTTTCCTGCCCCGATAATTACAGCCCACAGGGTCTTTGGAATCACTTACGTTGAAAGATGCCAGAGCCTCCGAGACACTCTTTTCAATAAACTCATCCGTGATCCTTCGGGATGGATGCTCATTGAAGACGGAATTCATCAGAGCAATTTTTGCGGCGCTCCTCCTGGCCTCAGCTTTTGTTGGACAAAACTGGGTGGGGAAGTGGGAAGGAGAGGAGAGGAGAAAGAGGAATACAACCGGCAAGGGAGCAATAATCATATGGCCAAGAACAATTAGATCCCACCCAGAGTCACCCCTATTCCAAATGGTTATTATGTGGCCACTGGGCCCTGCTAAATTGCCATGTTCCCAACATCCTGAAGTCATTAGGAAAGGACTTTAAAACCCAGCGACTCCAGCCATGTGGCGTGAAAGAATTGCAGAGGCAGCTGAACTCAGCAAATCTGACTGGCGGAAGGAAATACCACAGCTGGGTCTGTCAACAAAATTAATTAGCTTAAACCAGGCTGCAACCGCCCACTCCAAACACAGGTTGCTGTCTTCCAAGCGGGCAGGAACTTCAGAAACCAGGGCTGCTTCTCTGGGTGCCTGTTGCGATCCCACAGACTGGAGCAGCCTTGCCCAAACCTAATGCCTTCCAGATGTGTGGGACTTCAATTCCCATCACTCCCAGCCATTTGGCCTATGGCCAGGAATGCTGGGAGTGGTTGGTCAAAATGTCAGGAGGGCACCAGGCTGGCAGAGGTGGAACTACAGCTCAGTGCAGTCAAAACACCTTGTTATCTCTGCCGCCGGGGGTCCCCCGCGTTGTGTCCAGGAGCTGCGGTCCACACACAGGTGTCTCTCCTGGCGCTTGACAGCCTCCTTATCGCCCCGAAGTCACGGAATCAGGGAAGAGCAGAGCTGGGAGGGGCCATGAAGGCCCTCGGTCTGACCCGCTGCGGTTGCAGGACTCAGGGGGCACGAACAAGAGTTTTGTTTCATTTAAGGATTCCAGATGCTCTCCAGCAGCATTTTCATTTGGACTTGAAAGAGCAGGCTTGTTTGTTTGCCTGTTCATTTATTTGTTATATATTAGAGACTGCCTAATACAATAAACCCCTAATTCACATAGGTTAAAAATCACAGTTAAATATGCTATTGAAAACAACAGTGAGTTCTGCAGTAATGCAAACCACATTTAAAATGCACAAAACAATTTCAATCACAATAAGACAGGTCCGGAAGGAATGGTAAGATGGGACAGCACGGAAATGCAGTTAATTAAAAGCCAGAGGAAGAGCGGGCGAACCTGTGTTTTTGGGGCACATTTGCAAGGTACCCCCTTTGCGGGGCCCATGTCGCCCATGGAAGGGTTCTCCAGAGGATGGGTGCTGCCGCCGGGAAGGCGCCTGTTCGTGCTCAGCTCTCATTTCTGCCTTGAACTCAGTTTGGGGGCTAGTCATTTTCCTGTTAGCGCCACTAGATTGCTTTCTGGAAAATGGGTGTTCTGCCATACCCAACACAGCAGTCGCTTTATGGAAGGGCAAGACCCACAACACCCGCCATTTTGCAAGACTGCTCACAACGCTCCCTCCATATTCCAAACATGCGCATGAGCCCTAAAAGGCTGAGAACGCCTGCAAACCTACAGGGCATAGAACAGAGAGGGATGTACTTTGAAACTTCTGGCACAGAAGCACCAGCAACGTTTCGGGTGACACACCGGCTTTCGCAGGTCAGTGAATGGAAGGACAGTTCTCAGGCGGACTATCCTGACTGCCTCTTGCTTGAGCCCAACAAGCCCAACCTAGAAGCCCCTGCAGGGGCCGAAGTGGCTCAGGGAACATGTCCAGCATCGCTGCAATTGACCAGGGCACGTTCTGCACCTGCGCAATGCCCTCCTCGTGTGCCTGGCGCTGATCCATCACCCCACCATCCACATGGTGTGCTTTGCACAGCTACCTGGGCGCCAGTCTTGGGCCAGGGCTGGCTGAAGTACAGGCAATCCCTGAGTTATGAACGTCTGCGCTACAAACACCCTGTACTTACAACCGAACTGCCATACAGTCTATTACTTTTTTACAAAATTACTGCAGAATATTGTCATCCCCACAGAGAGGAAGTGATAGGGGAGAGAGGCAGGGCCTCTAAAGCATCGCCATAGAGAAAGTGAGGCCTCCAAAGCCTGGCTTCCCATCCTGTCCATCCAGGGAGAGAAACTGCACTGGCATTTCCTGGGTGCAACGAGGAGGTGCTGGTGAGTTTGGGCAGGGAGGTGGGGCTAGAGATATTTCTGATTTTTCCACTGTCCTGCATCCCTAACCCCCCACAAATGTGGAGGGCCAACTATACCTGATCCGACTTATATAGCAATTCAACTCAAAGATGAATGTACGTTTTCTCAGGAACAGAACTTGTTCACAACCCAGGGACTGCCTGTACTGGGACAAGTACCCTGCCGTGGCCCCACTAAAAACATTTGCACGCGACTTTATCCTCAATCCTACCAGATGGAATGATCCATAAGAAGATTAAGGCGAAAAGTGAACCCGTCCCAAACATCGCGCGGAGGCAATCTAACCTGAAAGCTGCCGAAGCAGCTCCCCCCCGGCAACGTGACATAGCAGACGTAAGGGGGGCTGTTGGACGGGACCATCTCGTAGACCACCAGCGCTCCGTTTTTCAGGTCGGCCCCACGTGACTGCTTCATTTGCCAGAATTCCTGGAGAGCTTCCACGACATTGACTGAAAGCAGACGAGGAGGGCTGGTGTCAGGACATTCAAACGGTGCAAGTTGTTTTTTACAGTGGGCACAATCTGTTCTGGAAACATGGCTTCCCCCTTGCTCCTTGTCTTCCTTGCCCTTTCCCCCGCCAGACAGACAGCCAGGGCACCAGTGCAGGCCGAGTCTCCCACAGGAGCGAGGCGCCACCCTCCCCTCCACTCCAAGGAGCGATAGCCTGTCTGGCATTAATACTGAGCACATCGTAACCCTTTCTTTGGATCCCTCTAATCTGAGATGGAGGTGCAAGAATATGTTATGGATCCCATGCTAAAGAGCCACAGGTGACACTTTGAAAGAAATGCAAGATCTCAGGGTAACAGGCAAACGCATTTGGAACAAAATACACCTTTGCCATCACTAGGTCTAACCAGAATTGCTCACTACGTTGTGATGCTCAGATTGATTCTAAGAAAATATTGACCTACGGTGGATTTTGACACGTGACATTCTTTGCAATCACTGTGCTTTTAATACAGAAGTCTCACAAAATGGAATGCCTTTTATAACCCGTTAGCAAGACCAACGCTAAAGTGGGGCCAGAGAGTCAAAAGCAGCAGAAGCAGTTTGAGGTCATGCAGGAAATACAGATGAGGGCCGGGGCAGGGGAGGGGCACACACCTCCCCGATTTGATGTTCCTTGTTGTGAGCAAAAACAGCAAAGAATCTGAATAGCTGTTTTAGGTAGCAGGATCATAGGATGCCTGTATTTTGCCAATTGGCTCGGTGGCCAGATCATTTCCTGGCTGAGTTTAAAGTGCTGGTACTGGTTTTAAAGCCCTAAAGGGTGTGAGTCCAGGTTACATGAACCTGCCTGAATTCCGAGATCAATATCCAAGGCCCTGCTTGTGTACCAGACTGTAAGATAGTGAGGCTGATGGGCAGAAGAGTCGGGGTCTCTTCAGCAGTAGCCCTGGCTGCATGCAAACATCTGTTCCAATTTATAAATGCTTTTCTAGGATTCAACATGCCAGGCCATCAAGCAGGTCCTAAACATTCAGTTTATCTTAGCCTAGTTAAGATTCTATGGGAGCTAACAGTTTTTAATTGTTAACTTTTATTTTGTCATTGCTTTTGTTATTCTTTTGTGCCTTCAAGTCTTGTACATGGCCTTGACAGGGCTGTAAGGTTTTGAATGAATGAAAAAATGAACAAGCGGACATGACAAGCTGCATTTTCCCTCTAATTATGTTAAGCTTCTGTTAAGTTTTCTTCTTCCTAACTTGAGTAGAAGGAATAGAGTAGTGCAGCCTCTTCTACAATTCTATGGAACTGTTGACCAAGACACAGAGAGAGGCCTAGAAGTGGCCAAACTGGGAGTTGTAGGCTCTTCTGGGGGAGGGAGTCTAAACTTACATGCCTTTTTGTTTTTCTATACTGCCCATAAGCCAAAAATCTCTGGGCTGCTCCCACAACAACACTTAACACCATAAAACACAAGAACAGAGTAAAGCGTAATATAAAAACGGTTAAGTTTAAAACAGCATAAAACCAAAGTAATCACCAAAAGCAAAAGATGGAATTCCGGCCTATTACTGAGGCAGTGAACAAGGTGAGCATGTAGGAAGCCTTCATAGATGGTGATTTCGTTCAGAGAATCCTAGAACTGTAGGGCCGGAAGGGGCCTATAAGGCCAAGCATCCCGTCAGAGGGATGTCCAGCTGCCTCATCTTTAAAGGTGGCTGCCGCTGGAGATTTGGAGAAGTCCAGCGAAAGTGAAGTGCAGGAGTGGTCTCTGGGTCGTGCCCTTTGGCTCTCGGAATGGATTACCTGATTTAGACCACAGGGCTGGATCCCACCTCTGAGTCAGAGCAGTGGAACCAACTGCCCTGCTTAGGATTTGAGGAGGAGAAAAGAGCAAGAGGAAAAGACATGGAAAAGCAGGATAACTGCAAAGGAAGACTTCCAACTTGCAAGAAAAAGAGTTTCAGCTAGTACCACCTGTCACAGCAGCCTCTGCTTACCAAAATTCACTTCTTCGTATCTAGTTACTCCAGACAAGACAGAAAGTCACAGGGAGTGAAACAACAAATATGTTGTTATGGCGGGCGTGTCGTGAACAGAGCCGGCTGGAGCCGGGGGTCAGACTAGATGGCCCAGGAAGCCCTTCTGACTCGCTCTGTTTCTGTGTTGTGAAATAACTAAAAGGGATCCTAGGAAGGTGAAAGGCATGTCCTGGGTTTGAAACAGCGGAAAGCTGCTTGGATTCAATTATCTTCAGCTTGGTTCTATTATTTGGCTCAAGCCTTCAGGATGAGGTTTGTTCTGAATCTAAAGGGACAAGTGCAGAACACAGGCTAGCCTCTATGGCACATACAGATCTGCCCATTTCGTGCTTTTGGAGCGCTTGCCAAAATCTAACTGGCCATCTAAAAGGAAACTGTATTTATGCATCAACGCAGCAAAGGAAAGTCACAAGTCTGGATGAATGCAGGCATATGCAAAAGCAACCACTGTCAGGCCAATTAATTATGTGTGTGCACAGAATACAATTTAGGTATGTGTTTGAAAGTAGCACTGAATAATTCAGTGCCCTTAATTCACAAGCTGTGAGAGCCACTCAGGGGAGGGGAGGGGAGGGGCACACTGCTGTTCAAGGCCCCAATCCCAAGTGCGTTTCTGAAACTAAGACCCTGTCCACACATCCCGATCACTCATGGGATGTTGGGGCCACAGGGGAGCAAGCAAGCCACCTCAGGACCACTGGCTGGTCCAGATGTGCACCCAGTGTGACCAGTGGACCTGGAATTCTGGGCTGGGGAAGGGTTCTAACTCCAGTTTGCACCTGTGTCTTTTTCTAAACTGGATGTAAAGCAGAAGAAGTGAGCAAGTGAGTGAGCGAACGAGCAGGAGGCAGCCTGCTTGCTTCTGGGCTGGCCTTTATGCACAAATGAGATCAGTGTGAAACAGCAGATTCATACATATGTGCACAACACATGCGACAATTGTGCCACGTCATGGTGTGACCTGGGCTACAGCCAAGTGTTATAAAGGCACATCTGAGTTTAGCCACCTTTCTTTAGAAAAGACCTAAAGTAACTTACAACAGAAAAAAACATGCACAGTATTCTTGTTGTTCTTGTAGCTGTTGTTAGTCGCAAAGTCATGTCCAACCCATCACGACCCCATGGACAACACTCCTCCAGGCCTTCCTGTCCTCCACCATCCCCCAGAGTCCACTTAAGCTCACGCCAACTGCTTCCGTGACCCCATCCAGCCACCTCATCCTCTGTCGCCCCCTTCTTCTTTTGCCATCTATTGTCCCCAGCATTAGGCTCTTCTCCAGGGAGTCCTTCCTTCTCATTAGGTGGCCAAAGTATTTGAGTTTCATCTTCAGGATCTGGCCTTCTAAAGAGCAGTCAGGGTTGATCTCCTCTAGGACTGACTGGTTTGATCACCTTGCAGTCCAAGGGCCTCTCAGGAGTCTTCTCAAGCACCACAATTCAAAGGCCTCAATCCTTTGGCGCTCAGCCTTCCTTATGGTCCAGCTTTCACAGCCATACACTGCAACTGGGAAAACCATAGCCTTGACTATACGCACTTCTGTTGGCAGGGTGATGTCTCTGCTTTTTAGTATGCTGTCTAGATTTGCCACAGCTTTCCTCCCCAGGAGCAAGCGTCTTTTAATTGCTTGGCTGCGCTGATCTTGGAGCCCAGGAAAATAAAATCTGTCACTATCTCCATTTCTTCCCCATCTATTTGCCAGGAAGTGAGAGGACCGGATGCCATGATCTTAGTTTTCTTAATGTTGAGTTTCAAGCCAACTTTTGCGCTCTCCTCCTTCACCTGCATCAAGAGGCTCTTTAGTGCCTCTTCACTTTCTGCCATGAGAGTGGTATCATCTGCATATCTGAGATTGTTGATATTTCTCCCAGCAATCTTAATTCCAACTGGTGATTCATCCAGCCCCGCCTTTCTCATTATGTGCTCTGCATATAAGTTAAATAGGCAGGGTGACAGTATACAGCCTTGCCGAACTCCTTTCTCAATTTTGAACCAATCAGTGGTTCCCTGCCCAGTTCTCACTGTTGCTTCTTGACCTGCATATAGGTTTCTCAAGAGACAAATACGATGGTCAGGTACTCCCATTTCTTTAAGGACTTGCCACAATTTGTTGTGATCCACACAATCAAAGGCTTTAGCATAGTCAATGAAGCAGATGTTTTTCTGGAACTCCCTCCTTAGCTTTCTCCATGATCCAGCGTATGTTGGCAATTTGATCTCTAGTTCCTCTCCCTCTTTGAAATCCTGCCTGTTCTTCTGGTAGCTCTCAGTCCACATACTGCTGGAGCCTAGTTTGTAGGATTTTGAGCATAACTTTGCTAGCATGTGAAATGAGTGCAATGGTGCGTTAGTTTGAACATTCCTTGGCATTGCCCTTCCTTCGGATAGGAATGTAAACTGACCTTTTCCAATCCTGTGGCCACTGTTGAGTTTTCCAAATTTGCTGGCACATGGAGTGTAGCACTTTTACTGCATCGTCTTTTAAGATTTTGAATAGCTCAGCTGGAATACTGTCATCTCCTCTAGCTTTGTTGTTGCTCAGACTTCCCAAGGCCCATTCGACTTCACATTCCAGGATGTCTGGCTCAAGGTCAGTGATCACCCCATCGTGGTTATCAGGGACGTTAAGCTCTTTCTTGTATAGTTCTTCTGTGTAATCTTGCCACCTCTTCTTAATCTCTTCTGCCTCTGTTAGGTCCCTGCCATTTTGGTCCTTTATCATGCCCATCTTTGCATGAAACTTTCCCTTCATAACTCCAATTTTCATGAAGAGATCTCTGGTCCTCCCTATTCTATTGTTCTATTTCTTTGCACTGTTCATTTAAGAAGGCCTTCCTATCTCTTCTAGCTATTCTCTGGAATTCTGCATTCAATTGTTTGTATCTTTCTCTTTCTCCTTTGCCTTTCGCTTTCCTTCTTTCCTCAGCTATTTGTAGAGCTTCCTCAGACAGCCATTTTGCTTTCTTGCATTTCTTTTTCTTTGGGATGGTTTTAGTTGCTGCCTCTTGTACAATGTTGCGAACCTCCGTCCATAGTTCTTCAGGCACTCTGTCTATCAGATCTAATTCCTGAAATCTATTTGTCACCTCTACTGTATATTCATCAGGGATATGATTTAGGTCATACCTGAGTGGCCTAGTGCTTTTCCCTACTATCTTCAATTTAAGCCTAAATTTTGCAACCAGAAGCTCATGATCTGAGCCACAGTCAGCTCCTGGTCTAGTTTTTACTGACCGTACAGAGCTTCTCCATCTTTGGCTGCAGAGCACATAGTCAATCTGATTTCTGTGATGACTGCCTGGTGATGTCCATGTGTAGAATCGTCTCTTGGGTTGTTGGAAAAGAGTGTTTGCTATGACCATCGTGTTCTCTTGACAAAATTCTGCCAGCCTGTGCCCTGCTTCATTTTGTACTCCAAGGCCAAACTTGCCTGTTATTCCGGTTATCTTTTGGCTTCCTACTTTAGCATTCCAATCCCCCATGATGATATGGACATCATCTTTTGGTGTTAATTCTAGAAGGTGTTGTAGCCTTCATAGAACTGGTCAACTTCAGCCTCTTCAGCACCAGTGGTTGGGGCAGAAACTTGGACTCCTGTGATGTTGAAAGGTTTGCCTTGGATTCGAACTGAGATCATTCGGTCATTTTGGAGATTGTATCCCAGTACTGCTTTTCCTACTCTTTTATTGACTATGAAGGCAACTCCATTTCTTCTGAGGGATTCTTGCCCGCAGTAGTATACCCGATGGTCATTTGAATTAAATTCACCCATTCCTGTCCATTTTAGTTCACTGATTCCTAAGATGTCAATGTTGAGTCTTGTCATCTCTTGTTTGACCACATCCAGCTTGCCTTGATTCATGGATCTTACATCCCAGGTTCCTATGGAGTATAGATCTTTGCAGCATCGGACTCTCCTTTCACCACCAGATACATCGGCAACTGAGTGTCCTTTCGGCTTTGACCCAGTCGCTTCATTCTTTCTGGCGCTACTAATACTAGCCCTCTGCTCTTCCCCAGGAGCATATTGGACACCTTCCGACCTGAGGGGCTCATCTTCCGGCATCATATCTTTTTGCCTTTTGGTACTGTCCGTGGGGTTTTCATGGCAAAGATACTGGAGTGGGTTGCCATTTCTTTCTCCAGTGGAAATGCACAGTATTAAAAAGCGTAAACTCCATCAAAATACTGAAACATAAGACAACCGGCGCATTAATGAGAACCCTGACAAGATGAACGTTCCTCGCCACGTTGATTCCAGGAATGGTATGCAAGTTCTTCTTTAGACCATTTGCACACAGTGTGGGCAGCTGGAGACAAAATGTGGTGTGTGGGGGTGTGCGCTACTTGCAAGCCAATACTGGTTTGCAGCAGCAGCCTACAACGCAACCCACATGGGTGTCAGCATGGCATCTAAAGCTACACACTCTGGGATAGTTGATGGATTTACTTAAACACAAATCTGTCCATCCTGAGTATCTTTGAGAAGGACGTAACTTTCTATTCAAGAAGCTGGATTTGGCTTTCTGGATCCTGAGTTATATCATTAAGTTTATTTGCCAACCTGTAGTAAAATTTGGTCTTTTCTGGTTAGATTAATTTTTCCACCACAGTTCAGTTCTGGAATGCTCATCTGGACTCTCTGGTCAGCTGAACGGAATTGGGCTCTAGCCAGATTGAAGCAGGTGGGGTTCTTCATGCTGTCTAGAGTCTGACCCATTTTTGCAGGCTAAATTGGCACAATGGCAAAATTCAGATATAAAAATCAGTAAAAAATGCTTGCTTGCCAGACTTGAATGGACAAGTTCATTCTTACTTCCAATCAATTAGTGGGGGATAATGAGTTTTTGTCATTTTCTGTCAAATACGGTTTGCCTGTGATGGTTGAGTAGCAAGATTTACAGTTGCTAGAATCCAGGTTTGACCCTATAGTGTCTTCTGACTCTCAGTCTTTATAGTTATTAGAAATGCTTATTGAAGCTGATCAGTTACTTCAACTCACATTCTGTGTCCATAAATATCTATAATATCAATGAATAAATACCATACATTGGGTCCCATGGAAGAGGGAATTAGAAAATTTGAATGCCCAATCAAGGGACTGCTGCTTTAGAGTAATTATCTAACAATTTTCAGCAGGCCTAAGACAGCATCGTATGAACAACAATTTGCAATATGCAAAAATGGTATCAGTAATGCAAGCAAAATTATTTGGGTTATTATGATTATTTTCAAAAGAAACATTTGAGGAGCAGTTTTTATTAAAGAAGGAGTTCCATATTTAAGATTATGAAACTGATGAGCTTAGGAACAAAACTAGACTCATCCCCATTAACATATATTCAAAACAGCAGGACATTTGTTTTAAAAGTAAATAGGATCTTGTCCCACTGATTAAGGGGGAGAGATACACAGGACTATGTGCTAGCCAAGCCATCAATGTTTACAGTAACAAGTCTGCAGTCAAATGATGCTTTCAAACACTGGTTCACACAGGCAGACCAACTGCATCCTGCATTTGTTAAGGATCAGTGCTTTCCTGTTCCCATGACCCCTTAAAAGAAGCAACTAAAAAGATATGTGCAAGCTGCTTCTCTATTACTCCAACTTGCTTTAGAGGTTCTGACTTAAAGAGGAAGATGGAAAAACAGCATCAGTGGCCAAAGTAAAAATAGTGATTATCTTGGCTACAAATGTTTAAAAGAAAGCGAACAAAGAGGTCCAGGTTTCCATGAAGAGTTGGCCAAGGCTTACCTCAAAGTATGCAAACATGCATACAAGATAAAGAGCTTAACGAATAACAGCTTTCCAGAGACCCCTTCCTGGCCCCCACAATACTGTGGAAAAGCAATGCACTCTGGGACTGAAGCTGGCTCACACCAGGATCACACACTCTTGAGGGCTAGAGCGAGAAGCCACCTCCGCCGGCAGCGCGGGGCTGTGGCTGGGCTTCGGCTAAGGCAGCCCCACCTCACCTCTGGCCTCCGCCACGGACGTTATGGAACGCTGCCTCCAAGTCTTGTGACTGGAACACACGACTGTGCAGCTGCCGCACACCTGGGCATCCCTCCCAGCAGCCCTGCCTGCGTTCGTTTAGGCACGAATGCGTGCTGCATCAAAAGAAAGAAAGTGGCTGGGAGATGCCTCTGCCCTCAGAATATCGACGGGGAAGGGGAGAGAACGGCTGCTGGCGAGTTGAAGAAATCCTTGTGAGGACACACTGCATCCAGCGTGTCCACCCAACGTCGGCCTTATATACTGGCTCAGAAGAAATGTCAGGCATCCCAGTACTGGCATTCACAAATATTTGGTCTCGCAGAACACTAACAATGGGTCTCTTACAGCTGTTCCCAATTGTTACCAACATTTAATATGAAGTGCGGCTGTTCCTGAAAGAAGGGTGAAGTTCACTGAACCAAAAATCCCGCAACCCCAGACAAATGCCAACAGCAAAAACAAACCCAAGTTTATGGAAACTGGAATGAGAATCCTAAGAGTGCTGCTGGATCGGACCAAAGCTTTACCTGGCCCCGCATCCTATTTCCCACACTGGTCAACCAGATTCCTCTGGGATCAACTGGGGCCTGCAGGCTATCATGTCCCTTGGCATTGCTCTCTGAAGGCTACCTCTGTTCCTGAAGGTAAAATATTGCCGTCATGACCAGTACCTTCCCCCGAATCCCCTCTCCTTTCTTTCTTCTCAGATCATACTCACTAGGTGACCCTCTTGTTTCAACTAAGCCAAAAGTTCCCAGGTTGCACTACCGATAAAACCCAAAGAGTTTGCATTGCCTGTTCCTCCATGGGGAGCAGGGCAGGAAGGCAAGAGAGAAAAAATAGTGGCCTTCCCCAAACACAACCCTCATGTGCATCCGCTGTTGAAAAGAAGACAGCCGCTGCCGCCTTTCCCAACTCCACCAAGGCCCTGGTTTAATGTTGCTCTACCCAGATGACCTCACGGCTTTTTTCCAGGGTCCTGATGGATCTTCCCCCACATAGGGAACGGCAATCATCACCAGAATCTGTCTTCTGGATCTTGCACCCTGCCACTCCCGATACACACACCTGAAGACAACACAGCAGTTTCCCAAAACCTGTGAAGCCACAACCTTCCACATCTGTCGGAAGAGAAGCTGGCCAAGACAATGTCTGGAATTCAGCAGCAGACCAGAGTCTGTCCTGAGATGAAACCCACAGGATGTCCACAAACTCCCCTGCGTGAAGGCACAAATGCCTTCGTTTGCGTGACGCAGTGGGAGAGAAACTATCCTTCAAAATCTTGGCAAGTAAGAGAAGCTGCAGGTCACATTTGTGCTTCCTACCCAAGCTGCAGGCATCTACAATAAGAAAGCACTTTGCTGTTATTGATATTCATTGTTTATGGCCCTTGGATCACAGGCTCTGGTCTCTGCCTTGTATACAACAGCACAATCTGCATTGCATATTAAACAGGGAAGAGTAAATGGTTCCACATGGCCTCAAAGCCTTTCAAGGCCAGAAAAGGAGAGCAGCGTTTCAGCCACAGCGCGCCTTCCAAGTCTTTGCCGCTTGAAACACATGGTGTCCACTGGACCTGCTGTTGCGAGCTGATGTTGGAATCATCAAACAGCCAGAGGAGGAGAAGCCATTTTTCCATTTAGAAGTTTGTGAAATCTCATATTTTAATTGTCCTTCCTTCTTAAACACATTTCTTAAGACAACCAAAGAGCTCTTGAGGATGACCCAAGTTTGAGGTCACCCTAGAATGTTCACAGTTTGGGTTCCTCCATCCAATTCTAAAACAAAACATGTGTGGCAAACTATACATGAACACATATGTCCTAAAGCAAACAGTCTGAACAAACCAATCCCTTCTTGTGCACAAGATAAACAGACTTAGATCACTGCTAGCAGACACTGCTCTTCAGAGAAATGGCTGGGAAGAACAGGATGCATCCTTATTGAAGGAAACGTTTGGTCAGGATGAAAGACTCCTTTCTCCAACGCTGGCTAAAACCAGGAGGATTTCAGACTTACACCCCTAGAAATGAGTCTCAGCCAAAGAACATCTGACTGCCAAAGAAACAATGGATGCTATGGAGGTTAATGACCTTTACTGTTATAGTATATATACATTAAATTAGAACCCAGAGGTAAAAACACCACTAAACAAACTGAATTAATGAACAAATATGATTCTTACGTGGAACATTAGAAGTTTCAATCCATTATCAGTATGCAGGTTAGCAAAACAAACAAGGGCAGGAGGTAAGAGGATAGCACATTCCTCCCCAATTATTTGAACCCAGGCTTCCTGCTCCAAGATCCCCAGACCAGAGGAACTGACCCATTCAAGTCCCCTTTCTGCAAGAACAGCTCGTGCTTGGGAAAGGTTTATACCTGCCAAGCACTCCTCACGCACCCATATCGGCAGACTCTAACTCACTATGTTAGGCGAATCCTAAGATACCGATTCTTTCACAGCAATTCTTTCACACACGGCTGCATTTCAGGGTCTCCCAGGGTTGGCCACATGACTTTCAGTATCCCACTGAAAGGCAATCACATTTTTTTCTGGCCTGGCTGGATTTTTTCTTCCTGGCTAGTCACCAGAGCAGAAGGAAGTAGAGATGGGGGGAAACGGTGAATGGTCAACGTTTGTTATTTCCTTCCCCCACCCCCAAACTGCATTTTTAAAGGCAAAAAGGCGACACTGTGCATATACTTTTTCTAGTGTAGCATAGCAGCAAACAGCTACAAGACAAGAAATCTTGGTTTCAAATCTCACTTTTGCCATGAACTTACTAGGTGGCCCTAAGAAAGTCTCTCTAAGCCTCAGTCACTCCCATCTGCTATATGAGGGACAGTAATACTGGGGCAACCTTGCAGTGTTGTTTTAAGTACTGCAACTAAATAGCAGATATCAAATACTTGGAACACTTAAAGGTTCTACTCACATCACTGTACTTTGGATCGCTTGTACTAAATGCTGACTACACAATCAATACTGTTTCCTACCAGAACCTAAAACTATTCCACATATGGAACTATTCTTTTTCTTTACAAGCAGCCTATTCTAAGAAACAGAGAAAGAGACCTTAAGTCCTTCTTTGAGCAGAGCATCAGAAACTCAGTTTATACATATTCAAATACATCTGTGCTTTACACTGCCAGATGGGAAAGGCACCCTTCATATGATCAAGAGAATTTCACAATCTACTTTGTTCTGGTCTGGGAGGAAAAGCTCTCTGTGGAACAGAAATGCTCTTCCATCCTCAGAGATTTTTCTTTCTTTCTTTGGAGGAGGAAGGCAAGCACCTGTCTGGTTGGAGCTGGACTGGGAGTTATGAGATCTGAGTCTGAACCTCCCCTGGCCACGAGATTCACTGGGTGGCTTTCAGCCAGTCACTCAAATGGAACCTCGCCTACTGCACAGGGTTGTTGTGAGGATACAGTGGAGAAGAGCTAGAGATCACATGATCTGCCCTGGGCTCCTTGCAGAAACAAAGGGAATATGCAAACTGAAATAAACAGTTGCCTATCGGAAGAGAAAGGCTCTCTGAACATGCTCAGGGACACTTAGGGACCTGTGACATGTTCGTTTTGCTAACCCTCATTCTTCCAGCCGCGCCCGTCCCGCTCGTCACAGCCACCCGCGAAGGGAGGCCAAGCCGAGAGGCCGCGCCCGTTGCCGCTTTGCTCCGCGCGGGGAGCCGCCGCTCTGCACGCGCTCAGAGGCGCAAGAGAACTTCCCCAGGCTACGCCCCCCGTCCTCACCGCGGCCGTAGCCCTGCGTGTGCTTGGCGAAGCTCCGCACCACGGCCTCGACGGCCTCCTTCAGCACGGCGGGCGGCCCTCCCGCGCCGGCTCCCGGGACGCTGGCGGCGGCGGCGGCCGTGGTCACGCCGGGCAGGAGCAGCGGCGGCGGCGGCGGCAGCGGCGGCGGAGGCGGCG
>NW_025336182.1:1947904-2064691 GCF_004798865.1 Varanus komodoensis
CGGAGGCGGCGGCCCCGGGGAGCGCGCCCGCCGTCACGCCGGGCCGCAGCGACCGCAGCGCGCCCCCGACGCCCGGCTGCAGGCGCTGGACGCGCAGCGACTCCATCATCGCGGCGGCCCGTCGAGCGGCTGAGGCGGCGCTGCCTGTCACGCTCGCCTCAGGCCGCCCGCCCGCCCGCCGGCCAATGGCAGAGCGCGGGCGGGGCGCGCAGGAGCTTCGCCCAATGGCCCGCGCAGAGCCGCTGACAGCCCGCCAATAGAGCCCCTGGGAGCGCTCAAGCAGCGGGCGGGGCGCTTCTGGACGGTGTCCAACCGCCGCCGCTTCAGCCTCGGGAGGCCGGGCCAGGCGCCTCGGAACGAGCCAATCGGCGCGGCCCTTGAAGAGCCAGAAAGAGAGCGACGTCTCTGCCGCGTTCCCTCGAAACCTTTTCCGGCTAAGCTTGTCCCTCGGGCGCTTCTGTACTGATCCCGGAAGTGGTGCGGCGGCCGAGGAGACGGGCCTGGCCGCTTCTCGCGTACGAGCGCCTGCGTCCTCCCGCGGTCCCTGGGCGGCCGGTGGAGGAGGCCGCGGGCCCGAGGTGGGGCTGCGTCGGGCGGTTCCTGGAGCTGAGGGAGTCCTGGGCCGGGCCGGGCCTGCGGCGCCATGGAGTCCTGGGTGCGCTTCAGCGCCCAGAGCCAAGCCAAGGAGCGGGTCTTCAGGTCTGCTGCGGAGGGCGGGCGTGCGGGAAGGGCGCGCGGAGCCGCTTTCAAAGCAACGCCCCTGGTGGGAGCTGGGCTGGATGGCCCCTTCCTGCTCTGCAGCTCTGTGCTTATCGTTGGCCGTGGCAGGCTCGCCTCGGCAGCGACGGTGGCCAGGGCAGGCTCCATCTCGTCCAGGCAAGGGTTCGCAGAGTGCCCAGCTAGTTGCCCACAGAATCCTGTAAGTGGGATGCGGGTGCAGCAGCGCTTTCCCACCCATGGTCCTCAGCAACTGGTGTGGGTGGGTGTCCTGCCCGACCCTGCCATCAGCGCTTGGAGCCACCGATAGTTTTCTCTTCTTTCAGGAGTCTGTGCACTCCCCTTTTCAAGCTGTCCAGGTTGGTGGCCCTCACCAGTGACCTAGAGAGCTTGTGGTCTCTCCCACACTAGAGGCATTCAAGGAGCAGCTGGACATCCACCTGTCAGGGATACTTTAACTTGCAGTCCTGCACTGAGCAGGGGTGGGACTTGATGGCTCTCACGCCTCCCTCAGCTGCTTTTCAAGAGAAATAGTCCCAAATGCTGCAGCCTTTATTCATAAGGGCAGTCTTGTTGCCTCCGTCTGGTCCAGCGTGCTATTCATACTGTGGCCAGCCAGCTGCTCTGACAGGAAAGCCATAGGGAGGAGTAAAATGGCACGTATGCACACACCCATGATCCCCAACAACTCCTGCACAAAAACATGCTGCCTTCTTTAACATCATACTTCATCTATGACAGAAGAGTAGTACCTCAGGTTTGGCGTGCCAGTCCAGCCCTCTTGCAATCCCCAGAGCACCCTTTCTGCCAGGCACTGATTCTTTGGTGATTCCCTGGCCTTTGTGCAGGATTATCCTGGTTTTATAGGTTGCATTGCCACTTCTGAGGCCGACTTGTTGGAGGTAAAGAAAAGTAAAGCAGATGAGCAGCCTGGACATTCTTTAAATCTTAAGTTAAATTTTGAGCTGTGCCTCTCTAGGTCAGGGTTGCAGAACCTCAGAGGGGTGGGCCAGATCAGACCTGCTTGGGATCCTAATGTGTCAGTCGAGGTCCCTGTCATCTGTAACGACCAGCAATTAAGAAACCCAACCCAAGGAGTGCTGGCGATTTGATTTATTGATACAGCATCCCAGGAATCATTTTTCTCCTGTGTTTTCAGGTACTTGCTCTTTGTTAGAGGCAGGTACAAAATCACAAAGTGCAATATAGTTGTGTGAAGCTAGCTAGCTAGAATCCCGTGCAAGCACTTAAAACATTATTGTTCAAGATCTCAAATATTATGATATCATTTCTAAAATCAAAGTGATGAAGATGGATTAGAGCACACAGACTTCCACAATTTCTTCAGATTTTAAAATCCCCCAAATTTCTCCTCATCGGATGGATTGGGGAACCATAGCCTGCAAGCCAGATCTGGCTCTCCAGGGGTCCCCAGGTGGCCACACCTCTTCCCTTGGCTCCACCCTCTTTCTTCCAACCACCAATTGTGTGGTGGCTGCTGGATTTCGTACAGTTCCTCCCTGTTCTGAAAGTTTGAAATTCCTCTCTTAAGGTCTAGCTGCTGGTAGTAAGAGCTTTAATCTATTAGATGAAGGCATTTTGTTGGCTCCAGCCCTGCATGCCTCTGGGATCCTGCCTCCAAGACTTCCCTGAAACCGAATCCTGCCTCTGCACTGAAAGATGTTCCTCATCCTGCATTTTTGTACACCGCTTGCGCTGTAAAGCACATCATCCCCCTTCCCCCTTTTGGCTGTCGTGTTTCTGGCTTGCACTGTGGGATGCGGGGGGGGGGGGCATCTGACTGATTCCTTGTACCACTTGCGGGGATTGTCACCCCCTCCTCCTCCTCTCCTTAGGGCTGCGCAGTACACCTGCACCCTCCTGGGCTACATGCTGCAGAAGAATGGGGCCAGCCCGGACTTCCTTGCTCGGATCAAGCAGCTGGAGGCTCACCTGAGTTTAGGGCGCAAGTGTGAGTACCTGGGCACTGGACTTGTAGGTGGTGCAGTGCGAATGGTGCGAATGACGGAGGTAGGCTTGGACCTGGTGGTGAGAACCCCAGAACGGTGCTTCTGGGGGGCATCAGCATCCCTGCTGAGGATGATTACCTGGGGTGGCTCAGGACTTCATGGCTGCCATAACAACCATGGAGTGGTCTCGGCATGTTGCTGTTCCACAATTCTAGACCTTTTTTTTTTTTTTTTTGGACTGGACAGGAAGAGGGTGATCTGGAAGTGGGGGGATTAACAATCGGCCCCTTGTAATGGTCAGTTCACTTCCCATGGAGGTTTCGGTCTTCAGTCCCTTTCCTGCTCTGTTCGACTGGCCGCCCTCAGAGGCCGATGGATCCAGGCAGCTTCCAGAGGGCTCCGGGGGAGTTTCCGGTGCTCCTGTCGAAGTCCAGGTCACTCTGGGGAATGCAGAGGTGGCCCAGGCAGTTGGCAGAATCACACTCAGACACTCTCTGCCCTCGAGCAGAGCCTGGCCGGCTCCTTGGGATGCACCAGAGGCAGGAGGAGAGGCGGTGAGAGCACAGGTGGAGGGAGCCGCATTGAGGAAAGCTTGTGGGTCAGCCGGAGGCGGGCTGGGGCCCCCTTCCAGGCCTCTTCTGTGGTGGTGAGGGTGGCGGAGAGGCTGTCCATTCCCACCAGCACTGCGTCCTCTCCGTGCCGCCCAGAGACGTTTGCCCAAGTGGTTCGTGGCCTTTTTCAATCGGGGCCTGAGAAAAATACTGTTGAACCCTCAGTACCTCCCTGTGGTGAGTTTGTGCAGCACTCTGAGGATAGACTCACTCTCCTTCTCCACGAATTGGACTCCACCGTCATTGTGGTTCCTTTACCAGAGGTATCCAGGGCACCGTCTGGTCTCATTTTGTCGGATGAATTTCGGTTATTGAGGCCTGAGGATGTGGACAAGGTGCTCGGGCTGGTTCGACCAGGCACCTGCACACTTGACCCTTGCCATCGTGGCTGACTAAGGAAGGGGTTTGCACCTGGCTCTAGGAGGCTCTGAATGCCTCCTCGAAGGAAGGAGGGGCACCAGCTTTGTTAACGGAGGCTGTGAGTGAGCCTCTCTTGCAGAAGCCGAGCTTGGACCCGGGCCTGTTGCTGACACCCCCTTCCTGGGCAAGGTGTTTGAGTGGATGCTGGCCGGGCAGCTTCAAGCACGCCTGGATGAAACGGACCATTCCGACCCATTTCAGTCGGGCTTCAGGCCTGGTTCGGGACAGAAACTGCCTTGGTGCCCTTTGCGATGGCCTTTGCTGGGAAAGAGACGGGGAGCGCGACCCCGTTGCTTCTTCTGGACCTCTCAGCAGCTTTTGGCGCCCTCGACCGTGCTCTCCTCCCGGATGGGCTGGAGGGGTGGGGAGCGGGAGGCGCTGCATTGTGGTGGTGCCTCCTACATGGCCAGCTGGTTCGTCAAGGCGGCACTGGGGGACCATAGCTCGGCGCCATGGCAGCTCTGGCCTGGGGTGCCGCAGGCTCTCTCTCATCCCCCCGTGCTCCTCAACATCCGCATGAAGCCGCTGGGAGAGGTCATCAGGAGGGAGGGGCTGGAGTGTGACCACCATGCGCCACCTCTCCTTTTCCTCCAAGCCAGGCGAGGCAGTGGCCACTCCAAATCAGAGAGCAATTCCCCCCCGAGTGGCTATTCAGATGCCTCTAAGAAGAGCGTAAGCAGGCCCAGTGGCAGCAGCCTTCTGAGGCTCTTGCTCCCCGGCGGCCTCGGGGTCGCTGAGGGACTTGGGCGCGGCCCTACATGTGCTTAGGCAGAAACAGGAGCTGCACTGGGGAATGCTGGGAGTTGTAGGAGTTTTGTCTGTTGAAATAGGCATGGCCTGCAGTCTTGTTCTGCGTGGATTTGTCCGCTTGCGTTCATGCTAGCAGCTCCCGCATTTTGTGACCACCGACTCCACAACTCACACATGGATCGTGTGCTTTCTGCTCCAAGTCCGATGGCGGTGCATTTCCTAGTGACCTTTGGTCCTCGTATTTATATGAGGGGAAGACAAACTTGGCCTTGGTGTTCCAGTCTGCCGGCAAGATGCAGCCAGAACCTGGGGCTGTCAGAGTAGCTGCTGAGGCTGCTTCCTGCTACTGCCGGGATGCGTTCAGACGTGCGCTGGGCACACCGTTCCGTTGGAGCGTATTTAAAATGCTGCTTGATGGCCCAGAGAAGGTCCCTGGGCACAAGCCTGCAGTTGGAACAGAGATGGCACACAGGGGAAAAGACCGAGGGGGGGAACGACGTGGGCAGACAGAGGCCGGGGGGGTCAGGAGGTCTCTTTCGGAGGCGCAGAAGTGCTGTGGGTTATGCCGATCCGTCTCTGGCGTTCACTTGCAGTGTTCCGGCTGGGGAACTCTGCCGACGCCCTGGAGGCGGCCAAGCGGGCCATCCACCTGTCGGACATGGTTCTTCGCTTCTGCATCACCGTGAGCCACCTCAACCGTGCCATGTACTTCGCCTGCGACAATATTCTGTGGGCAGGGAAGTCAGGCCTCGTCCCACACCTGGACCAGGAGAAGTGGGGCCAGCGCTCATTCAGGTGAGCTGTAGCCGCATCTTCCTTCACCGCCCCACTTGGCCAGAGAGGCCGGGGCGCCCTGCTCTGTGGGCTGCCGGCGATCGCAGTCCAGTGCCCTGAACGCCTCGACATGGAATGGGGACTCAAGCAGGACTGCCCGGGGCTGGGCACCCGGTGGGGAACCCTCGGCCCGCTTGGGCTCTCAGCTCCCGTCACCCCTGACCTTTGGCCATGACGACTGGGACAGAAGGAAGTCTGAGTCCAGGGCAGATTCCCTCTCCTGGCAGAGGGATCTGCCTGGCCAGAGGGACCCAGGAAAGCCCGGGTGCCCCAGCATTCTCTTCCGGGCAAGGAGGAGCTCATGAGCGGGCCAGGAAGGTGGGGTCCCTCGGGGTCTCAGCGGCAGCCGTTTTTGCCATCACACCTGGCACCAGGTGATGCTGCCCTTCCCCTGCATGAGTTAAGGGCTCCCCCTTTTTTTCTGCTCGTCCTTTCCAGGTATTACCTCTTTGCCCTGATCCTGAACCTGAGCCGGGACGCCTACGAGATCCGGCTGCTGATGGAGCGGGAGGCGAGCGGGAAGTGCCGCAGCGGTGGTGGCGGCAGTGGGGACGGTGGCTCCGTGCCTCAGGAAGACAGCCGGCTCCAGCAACTGGCAGTCCGGCTGAAGCTGCAGCTCCGCCTCCTGGGGCACGTGCTGAGAAGCAACCCGCCCCTGCTGCTGGACGTGGTGAAGAACGCCTGCGACATCTTCATCCCCTTGGACAGGCTGGGCCTGTGGAAGACGGGCGCGGGGTTCGTGGGGCTCTGCGGCACGGCCTCTTCCGTCCTTTCCATCCTGGCCATTGTCCACCCGTGGCTGAAGCTGAAGCCGTGAGGGGGCTGGAGGGGCGTGCCGGCCTTCCTCCCCCGGCGGCTCCGTCTGGGCCCAGAGACCTGACTAGCAGCCGACGGGGCCCTTTTGCTGGAACACTTTCCTTGGAACTCACTAGGGTCTCGGGCTTTTTTGGATTTTGGGGGCATCTCTTGTGCGGTTTGTTGGGGGAGGCCAGCAAGTGGAGGCCTGGACTCCTTGAGCCCCCTGGCCCGCTGAATGGCTGTCCCTCTGTGCAGAGGGCCCCCAGACGGACTCTGTCCCCCCGGGTCTGCATCCCCCTTTCCTGCTCCTCAGCCTGTCCCTCCACCAATCCCCCACTCGCCCAGCTGTCCTTTGAACTCCCCCAGGCCCTGGGGGCGCCTCTTTCCTTGCTCTGGTGTTCACGCCGGGAGGCGACTGGAGCTGAGCCCTGACTTGCCCGGGGTATGAGAGGGGTGGGGCCCTGGCTTGTCCTGGTGGAGGAGGGATGGTCGGCTTCATGGGCATGGCAGCCAAGCAGAGGGGCAGGTGGGAAGAGGCCCCGATCTGTGCAGCGCCCGCGCCACCTCTCGCTGTGTAGCAAGTGGCTGAAGGGAGCCGCAGCTGCGGGGACAGGGGTGTGCCTGAACCGAAGCGTATGGGGACCCGGTTCTGCTGCTCGGAGCGCGCACGGGCCCTGCTTGGAGGCCAGGAGGTCTGCGCCCCGCTCAAGCCACGCGTGCACACAAGACGTGCGACTTCCTGGCACCCACCTCATCTTCCGTGTGCTAAACCCGTTTAACGGTTGACTTGTAAGAATTGCCCCCAGCTTCCTTTCTAATAAAAAATCACCACCACCAATAATCTGGCGAGCCACAATCTTACGGAGCTTGTGCCTGGCTCCAGAAGCTGTTCTTTGCTGTCTCTTGAATGGTTGGCGACAATTGCTTCAAAGGCTGTTCTTGCAGGCAGCTTGCTGCAGCTTGGCTTTTCAAGCTGGCAGGGCCATCAAAGGTTTTTCAGAACTTGGGTGCTTTTAAAAATGTTAATGATTAGACCAGTATCCCAGAGTCCAGGGAGGCCAGAGGCCTGTCTTGAGTGGGGGCACCAAGGTAGGGCCCAAGGGGTCGCTGGAGGCGGCACCATCCTCAGATCCCCACTGGACAGCAGCCTCTCCCAGAGAAAGGGAAGGCCAGGACAGGCGGGGAGGCGGAGCAGGAGGGACGTCTTGGAGCACATCCGGCACCGGTTCCCTTTCCACACAGAAGCCAGTGACCGAAGATCATGAGTGGGAGAGGAGGGTCTGCCTGGTTGCAGTAGCAAAGCTCCTCGTGATACCTAAAATACCAGGTGGTGTTCTCACGGCGTCTCAGGAGAACTGGCGCCAAAGACCGCAGACACGTGGACATGTCCAGAAACCCCCGCGGGGAGGAAGCAGCTGGCCCGCAACAGAGCTGCTGATGCCCTGCCTTGGCACAGGAAGCGCAGCTGCCGTGCCTCCCTGGCCGCCCCCTGCCTCAGCCTTGCCCCCCCCCCCCGGCGGAGGGAAGGGGTTGTCCGGCAGCCGCCCCAGCCAGTGGCCCGAGCCAGCCCACCTTCCGGGTGCATCCTCCCTGCAGCGGGGTGGGCGGCAGGCTCCACAGTGTTTCTCCTCCGGCAGAGGGCCCCGAGGTGAGCCGCGCCATGCTGCCCGGCGTCTGTGCCAGCGGGCTGCAAATTCCGCGTGGTCCCCCCTGCCAGGGGAGCTTGCTGCAGGAGCGGCTGTGGGTAACCCTCATTTCTGAGGGGCAGGCGGGCGGAGGGGCACCCAGGGCGGGCCCCGCGAGTGGGGCCTCCCCATGTCGTGGTGCTGCTTCCCCAGCCCAGGAGGAGCTCAGGAAGGCACCGGCCTGGCAGAAGAAGGTGGCCAATGGCTGCTGGACTGGCGTTCTGGCTGGGCTGTGCAGGGGGCTGGCCCCTTCCGGCCCCACCGGTCCATGATTCTGGCTTAGGTTTTCCATGAGGCCTCACCTCAGTAAGCGTCAAGGTGGCTTTCTCTGACCAGGTGCCTTCCAGGCGGTTGGAATGCGATCTGATCTGCAGCCAGCCCCGCAGGGAAGGCCCCGGAGGGATGAGCTGAGCCGGGCCGAGGGGTGGCGAGGACGTGCTCCGGCCCCCTTTTCGTGCTCCTCGTTGCACCCACTTCTCTGTCCCTTCTCGCCAAGGCATGTCACCGCTGGGGGGGGGGAATCTGACATCGTGCTCCCCCCGCCCTAATTCCCATGGTGCTTTCCAATCCTGCTTGCCTGCTTCCCCGTCTCTCCCCCCCCCCACACCACGCCTCCCTCGTCCCTGCAGGCGAGGCGTTTCCCTGGGACAGGTGTGCTTTCAGTGAAAACATCTCCCTGCGCTAGCCCACGTTGGTGCCTCCCCTCAAACTAAGGGGGCACCCCATTGATCCACTAAAACACCGCCCACGCAATTGGCCCTTGCCGGGGGAAGGGAGGCGTTGGCCTGAAAGGCTTCGGGCCTCAGTCAAGCAGCCTTGTGAGCCCTCGGGCTCTTTTCCGCCTAGGCTCTCGCTCTCTTTTCCAAGGGGGGGTCTGTCCCCTTTTCCAGGATGCTGCCCCCTTGGGCAAAGGAAGGCTGATTCCGCAGTCGGGCAGAGATGCTTGCTTGCCACAGACCACTGGACGCTGCGTCGCTCACCGAAAGATGGGCCAGAAGATGCGCCTTGCTGTGGCCGTGGCATTTCCGGAGGGGCCCGAAGAAGGGGCTCCTCCAAGGGTGCGCCTTGGAGGCCCGGTGCTGCTCCCAGCGGGGCCCAACGTGGCGCCATCGGCTGGTGGAGGGTGCAGGCGTGGGAGGGTCGCGCCCCAGGCATGGGAGCGGGTCTCTCTGGGGTAGGAATGGACCATGATCGGCTCATCTTGTGTCAATTTTAATAACTTGGCTATCCTGCCTTTCCTAATCCACAGTTTTAAAGAAAATCAATGTTTAAAAAGCAACAAAATCCACTTGATTTTGGGGGGGGGCGGGGGACACACAGAGAAAATAATAGGTATCTACATCTCATCCTATAGAAGCAGTGAGAAGAATGAGCAATATATGTTATTACTCTGAATTTGAAGCGGTTGTTCTGCTTTATTCTATTTCATACAGCTGGAGTTCGGTTTCTTATATTTTAACATCTTACTGTATCACAACAGTCCTGTGAGGTAGGTTAGGCAAAGAGTAGAGAGAGAGTTGCTCTCAAAGCTGAGCTGGGAAACCGCTGTCTCTCTCCAGTCTCAGAAGGCGGGATTAGTCGTGCCCTGCTCCCCGCATATCATTTCCCATCATCCGTTACCAGTAGCTAAACTTGCTAAGGCACTGGGAATTGTAGGGCCTAAACTCCTGGAAAGCCACAAGGCAAGCCCTCCACCTGGTTAATACAGCACCTGACGGACAGATCGATGTGAGCAACACCAGCCTTGAAGGCTTGGGGGGGGGGGGGGCTTTAAATTCCCAAGGAGACCAGAGCAAGGATTACAGCTTCTCTCTAGAAGTGCTGTATATTGCAGGTCATTTTTCCATGCAGTTTGCAGCTTCAGCATAGCCAAGTTTCAACGGTAAAATGCAATATTATTATTATTATTATTATTATTATTATTATTATTATTATAACATTTCTATGCCGCCCCTTGCCGAAACCTCGGGGCGGCTTACAACATGATAAAATACATTGAAATACAATAGTACATAATAAATTACCATTAAATATAAAAATACAAAAAATACATTGATTTACAAATATAAAATTAAAATTATCAGTATAAAATAAAAATATAGGGGGAGAAAGAGAAGGAAGAAGAAGTTGCCCTGGCCAGATCATATGTTTTAACAATTGAAATGATGTTTAAATAAAAAGGTCTTTACCTGGCGCCGAAAAACCAGTAACGACGGTGCCAGGCGGACCTCTTTGGGGAGTGAATTCCATAGGTTGGGCGCCACCGCAGAGAAAGCCCTCCTCCGGGTACTTACTCTCCTAATTTCTTTCATGGAGGGTTCCCGGAGAAGGGACTCTCCCGCAGATCTCAAAGGGCGGTCGGGCATATACGGACGTAAGCGCTCGTTCAGGTAGCCAGGACCCAAGCCGTTTAGGGCTTTATAGGCCATAATCAACACCTTGAATTGGGCCCGGGCTTCAATGGGAAGCCAGTGAAGCTGACGGAGGACTGGAGTCATGTGAGCATAACGCCCCATCCCCGTCAGCAACCTGGCAGCTCTATTTTGCACCAATTGAAGTGTTCGGACTGTCTTCAGGGGAAGCCTAACACCTTAAACTATAGAAAGAAGCAGCAGAGCAGAAAAAATCACGGAATTGGAAGCAACCCGTGTTAGAAAGGGCCTGTCACAAAGCACAAGCTCTCCAGTTCCCCTACGAAGCAGCCGTTTTGCTAAAAGATGCTGGCAGCCAGCAGCCTGCCATAAAGCTGCCAGTCGGAAGGTGGTGCTCCTCGCCCATTCTTCCAGCATGGACAAACCCAAGAAGCTGGCGGAGAAGTTCCCTACTCCTCCAGCTGCTCCTGCACCTGAACAGATTTTGTTGTGATCTTAATTTACACGGGACTGTTGCAAGCCACTTAAATTGATCCCTGCCCCAAGGGACTTGCAATCTGTAAATGGGCTGAAAAGGGCTAGGATGGAGAAGAACTGAGGTCAGAGCGTGTGTTGCCCCTCGGTCTGGCCCATCTGTCCCCTCTGAGCAGGAAGCCTCGGAGGTGTGGAGAACACGCCGTCTGCCCCGCGTTAACGCCCCGCGGAAGTGGGCATTAAATTGCACAATGGCGGTCCACAGAGGCCGGGAAAGCACCGCCTCGGGCAGAGAACCGGGTCGTGGTCGACTCTCTCCCAGCCCGGGAAAAAGAGCCAAGTGCTACTCCCTGGCCCTCCTTGCAGGGCTGGTTTCCGACTGAGCCACCAGGCGCAGGAGCATGGCCAACCAGCTACTCTGGGCAGCACCAGCCGGAGCGGGTCCGCATGAGCAAGCAATCTGCCCCAAGCAGTACCTCTCAGCCCCACCGAAATGGGGCTCAACGACCTCCCGGGGGAGCCCATTCCACACCCTTGGGGTCCTGACTGTCAGGAAGTGCTTCCTGGCATCCAAACAGAACCTTGGCTCCCTGAGCTTTGCTCCGTTGGAGCGCGTCCTGCCTTCCTCTGCAGGGAAAACAGGTCTCTACCCATCTCCATGTGACACCCCCTCACGTACCTGTATGTCACGAACAGATCCCCTCAGAGTCTCCTCTTCTCCAGGCTGAAGAGACCCAGTTCCCTCAGTCTCGCCTCATACGGCTTCCCCTGCAAACCGGCCACCAACCTTGTGGCCCTTCGCTGCACTGACTCTAACCTGGCATATCCTTCCTGTAATGAGGGGCCCAAAACCGAGCACAATACTCCAGTTGCGGGCGCACTAGAGTCGTATAGAGTGGTAGTAATACCTCTCTCGATCTAGAAGCCACGCTTCTGGCTATGCAACCAAGGGTGGCGTTCGCCCTCTTGGCCACCGCGTCACACGGCTGACTCATGTTTAGCCTGCAGTCAAGCAGCACCCCGAGGTCCCTTTCACAAGCGCTGCTCTCCAGCCACTTGTCCCCTAACCTGCGCTTACGACACCCATTCCTGTGCCCCAAGTATTCTGGCAAGCCAGCACACAAGTTCGGGTCTCGTCGTCTTTCACGGGTGCTTCCCAGTCGGGCAGAGGCAACCAACCAGCCCTTTGGCTCTTTCTCCTCCAGCTGCTTGACATCATGGCTCTGCACTGCAGCCGGGCTCTGCTGAGCACCTGCGGCGGCCGAAGAACCGTTCCTGCATGTGCCGTGTGTTCGTGCGCCCGCCTGCCCCCGCTCCACTTGAGTCGTTAGCAACACGTCGATGTATAAATCCTGCTAAGTCTGCGCAGCGTCGGCAGGCAGCGGGGGCAGGAGTCTTTCTTCTCTCCCCACAAGGGGTCCGCCTGAGCCACGCACGCCCCTGCTAATTCCATTCATCTGGCAGGTTTTAAATGTTGACGTTTGATTTCAGGGAGAAGCTCTGATCCCTGCGAGCCAAAAAGCTTACAATCTGTGGGGACACAAGAAGAGGGGGCTGGAAAACTGGGCCTCCCTCCTTGTGAACGATTTGGAACTGTGAGTAAGCACCTTAAGGTCAAGCAGTGCTCCTGGTATACTGATGGCCTTGGCTTAGTGGAGATAATCCCGCTTTCTGGCCCTCGGGGAGGCCTTCGGAAATTCCTTCCCTTTGCTGGCCCTGGCGCGTCGTCCGAGATGGCTAGCGGAGCAGGAGGCAGCAACACGGGCAGCTCACAGCACCCTGATTTTCAGGAGTGTGTGAATGCGTAACCTCCTCTGAGGGCTTTTCTGCGTGAGGCATTTATGGTGTGCTTGTCGCTCTCCCTCCTGGCTGCTGTTCCTCAGACAACGTGCTGAGCCTCTGGCCTCCCATCTGTATCTAAGGAGGGCTTTGGGTGAGTTGCGTGCACAGCCGAAGCTGGGAAAACGCTGCATTTAATATTGAAAGTGACATTTTTGTTTTTTTAAATAGAATACTTGTGCCACTCAGCCATCCCACAGCGCCACCTAGAGGTGACACTATGAAACCACATCTGAGGGCGCACTTTTAAGATAGTATTCCAGCCTCCACTGCAGGGCAAAACCAGAAGCAGCTGCTCTGAATTAGCAGGCCTGAGCAGAAAAGCATTACGACGGATGTTTTCCAGTGGTGCGGGCAGTGCAGGCGGGTTTTGGCAGGCTATGGCCTTGACTGTGCCGTTTTTAACATTTGTAATCATCCTTTTTTCTCCTGAACAGATGGTTTCTCCAACCTCCCATCCTGCAATAGTCACAAGAGGAAATCTTCGATTCCTCACCAGCAATGGAACTTTCTGTGTGCACAAAAAGCTGTTGCCTTTGAAACTCCCTGTGTGCATCATTGGAACATATGAACAGCCCGGCTGGATCAGAACCAAGGTCCAACTAGTCCAGCGGGGAGCAATAATCAGATTTACAGGGGATACAAAACTGGGTGGAATAGCAAACACCCTAGAAGACAGAACGAGGATCCAGCACAATCTTTATAAACTTGAACTGGGCTGAAAACAACAGGATGACGTTCAATAGGGACAAGCGCCAGGTCTTCCCTCTAGGAAAAAGAAACCAAATGCATCAATACAAGACGGAGAAGATGTGGCTCGACAGAACTGAGAAACACCTTGGAGATATTGCGGACAACAGGCTGCACATGAGCCAACAATGCAATGAAGCTGCAAAAGGGTTAAATGCTATTTCAGGTATTTCAATGTATTTTATTGTGTTGTAAGCCACCCCGAGGCTTCGGCAAGGGGCGGCATAGAAATGCAATAATAATAATATTAATTATTATTATTATTATTATTAACGGAAGTATTACTTCCAAATCATGAGAAGCAGCAGTTCCACTGTACTCCTCACTAGTCGGACCTCACCTGGATTCCTGTGTCCAGTTCTGAGCACCAAGATTTAGAAAAGATGGGGATTCAGTAGAGGCAGTCTGGGTGAAACTTAGGGGTTTTGACAGGGAAAGAGACCTGGCAGTGGGGGTATGTTATCGTCCTCCAGGTCAACTTGAGACCCTGGATGATGTCCTGACAGGCCAGATTCTAAGGATATCTCGGGGGAGAGACACAGTAATTATGGGAGATTTCAGTCTCCCGGATATTACTTGGGAGACTCACTCGGCGGTGACAGCCAGGTCACGTCGCTTCCTAGAAGCTATAGAGGGAGGGTTTTTCACACAGAGGGTCTGAGAGGCGACGAGGGGGGGAAACATTCTTGACTTGGTCTTGACCAATAGGGAGGAGCTGATAGATGAAGTACAGATTAGGGGAGCTCTGGGTGCGAGTGATCACTCCATCCTTTGCTTTGAGATCAGGGGACTGGGGACGGGCAGCAGGTCGAGCACTAGAAGCTGGGACTTCAAGAGGGCCAACTTTGGCCAACTGAAGGCCAGACTGGGGAAAGACTCCTGGGATAGGTTACTGGAAGGTAAGCAAGTTGAGGAGGGATGGATAGCACTCAAAAGGGAGGTTTTGGAGGCGCAAGCCTTGACGATACTTCTAGTCAGTAAGGTGGGGAGGCAGAGGAGAGGGCCGCCATGGATGCGAAAGGAGGTGGTTAGAGGGATTAGAAGAAAGAGGAACCTCCATAGGAAATGGGTATTGGGGGAAATAGGCAAAAGGGTATACCGGGAGAAGAAGGATTCTTCGCAAGGCTAAGGTTGATTACGAGCTGAGACTTGCCAAGAATATCAAGAGCAACAAAAAGGGCTTCTTTCAGCATGTAAATAGGAAGAGGAAGGGGAGACAAGTGGTGGGACCACTAAATAAGGAGGAAGGGGATCCAGTGACTGATATGAGGGAACAGGCACAGATGCTAAATGACTATTTTGCCTCTGTGTTCTCCCCAAAGCAGGACAGGGGATATCCGCATACGAAATTAGATGAGGCTGGGGACTTAGGGGAACAGATTAGAGTCACCCCCCCTTGAAGTCGAGGGGCTCCTCAGGGCATTGGACGTTACAAAGGTGCCAGGCCCTGACGGGTTACACCCGAGAGTACTTAGAGAGTTGGCCGGGGTTTTCTCACGCCCGCTGACCTCCATTTTGGGGACCTCGTGGAGAACGGGTGAAGTTCAGAGGACTGGAGGGTGGCGTCAGTGGTCCCAATTTTCCAAAAGGGTAGTAGAAGGGACATGGGGCATTATAGCCTTACGTCCATTTTAGGAAAAACAATGGAAAGACTCATAATAGCAAGAGATCTAGTGATGCTAGACAGGGAAGGGAGGCTGGCAGCCACACAACACGGCTTCTGCAAAAACAGAATTCTATGACAAGGTTTCGAGGTGGCTGGATGGAGGGGATGCAGTGGATGTGGTTTACCTGGATTTCCGCAAGGCCTTTGACAAAGTGCCCCATGATATCCTGGTGGAGAAACTGAGGAGTTTTGGGATACACCAAAGCAGTGTCCGGTGGATTAGGGCATGGTTGACTGACCGAAAGCAGAGGGTCACCATTAGCGGGGAATCATCGGGATGGCGGCCAGTGACAAGCGGGGTCCCCCAGGGCTCTGTTCTGGGGCCAATCCTGTTTAATCTTTTCTTTAACGACATGGAAGAAGGGGTGAACAATCTGCTGATCAAATTCACAGACGACACTAAAACTGGAGCAGTGGCCACAACTGGGGAGCAGGTACTCCAGATCCAAAAGGATCTGGACAGACTATGGACATGGGCAGGAGACAACAAGATGGCGTTCAATGTGGATAAGTGCAAGGTCTTGCACTTGGGGCACAGGAATGGGTGTCATCAGTGCAGGTTAGGGGACAAGTGGCTGGAGAGCAGCACTTGTGAAAGGGACCTCAGGGTGCTGGTTGACTGGACATCAGGAGAAGCTTCCTTCAGAGCAACACGACAGTGGGACCAGCTGCCCGGAGAGGTGAGGGGGGTCTCCCACACTGGAGGCATTCAGAAAGAAAACTGGGCAGCCATCTGAGTGGGATGGTGCAAACCAGCAGCAGGGGGTTGGACTCGATGGCCTTCCTGGCCCCTTCCAACTCTGCTATTCTACAATTCTGTGGTGGCAAACCATATGCCCACAAGGTCCTGCCAGCAGGAGGGGCACCAGAGTTCCACCTGCCTCAGCAACAGGGCTCTGCCTTGTTTTTTCTTGTCTGTTTGCCAGTTCTGGGAAACTTGCCTCTTTTAATGAAATGTCTAATCCAAACAGTACTTCATTGGCTGCTCAAGTGGAAGAAAAGGGTGTATTTTTTGTTAAAATCCTGGGCTGTATTTTATTGCTACCCTCCTTTTTAATATAGTTCTATATTTATCAAATGATCTGGCATTGAAGCTCTTGAGTTGAAAAGGGTTTTTAAAATAGATTTAGTATATTTTTCTGTTATCAAGAAATATTTTGTTGTCTTTTGACATCTTAGGGTTCCATACTGTTGAATTCAGTATGATAAGGCAGCTTGAAATTTGAGGCTTCCATTTGGAGGGGAAAGTGGGCTGCAGATGATGATGGTAATTTTTAAAAAATGTAGGTTGGAAAGACAGTGAGGTGCACCCTTAAAGCGTTTAATTTGCTGTGTGTGCACACTTGGATATGTTCCTGTTAAGAGGAGAATCCCTGAACCGGGGCAGCATGTGCTACTCGTGTGTCAGTGAGGGCGAATGACTCCACCTTGGTTACCCACACAAAGGAGGCGCTCAGCGCGGGTGGAGGCATCGAAAGGGACAGGCCTGCTCTGTGGGAAGTGTGGGCGTCCTCCACTGGCGTGAGCATGGAAAGAGCTTCTGTTTCAGGCCCTTTGTCCCTGGCCAGGTGAAAAATAATGCGCTTCCCTGTCTGGAAATCGCCATCCAAAATCTCCACCCTGGCCAGGCTTTTCCCCCGGACAGGCTTGCTTGGAGTTTCGGGAACAGCTCCGCCGAGAGCAGGACCTCAGCTGCCGCTGGTTGCAGCGATGCGGACAGCTGTCCCTGCTGACTTCCTTCCTTCCTTTCAAGAATGCAACAGTTCATGCCCCTAAAAATGTGGGCAGCTCCGCCAAGGAACCAGGCCAAGGAGCACGCGCTGGACGGGGTCTGTTCCCACCTTGCATTAGTTGCAGCAAGTGGGCCGGTGGTCTCCGCCCGGGCTGCCACCGTAGACCACAGGGCGTTCCCAAAGCAGCAGGCTGGGGGTGTGATCCCGCGGCAGCCAGCCCCCCACTTCCGCTCACATGCGCACCTCCAGAGAGGTCGGGGGGCCTGTGGGGGGGGAACGGAACAGGCTGCAAGTCAGCTCTGTCCTTTCCTCCACTCCCGTGAGGTGTTGAAGTGACCTGCCCTGTGAGTTTCACGAGGACACTTCTTGCCGTCCCAGCTGAAGAATGGGGCAGGCCAAGAGCACGGCTGTGGCGTTGGGCAAGGGCTGCTGCGGTCCAGCCCCACTGCGTCGTTGTAGGGAAGGTGTTCTGGCCAGTCATCCAGAAGGGTGGAGCCTGAAAGAGGAGAAACCTGCTCCGTCTCGTGCCTGATGGATGAGCAAGCTCTTTCCTATGCAGCTGTGCAGAATAACATAAACAAGGAAGGCTTGGCTGCACAGCACCATTTACGCACGTGTTGCAAGTCCTTCAGGCACATTTCTGATTTCTCCACACCAGGGACTAGTCTCATGCAAACTGACTACATGAGGAAAATATCGGTCCTATGGGCTGCATCCGTGTGGATGAACGCTGGAGACCTGGCTTCACTGACAGATCGCACATACGAGGTCACGGCTTTGTATTCCGCATTAATTCACCCAGAACCCACAACTTTTCAGTTGTTAATAAATGTAAGGGAGGATTTTTCTGGTGGCCTTCAACTGTACTCATTCTGTCCCATTGCCACGTCACAATCCTCAGACTCTTGCGGCCTTAAAAGGCTGCTTGCCAGTCACGGATGGGGAGCCTGCAGTGGATGGGCCGGATCCAGCCTGCGGCTGAATTCCATCTATCTGTGGCATCAGCCTGCCCTGGGCTCTCTGAGCCATGGTCATGCTCTGAACTGTCTTGCTGCCTTGATGGGTGACACCACGATGAGTTCAGTATGACTCTCTCTGGAGTGGATGTTCCCATGGATGGCGTCTTTGCAGTTTTCACGAATAAATGTGGAACGGAGGCCAGAAAAGGTAGGACACTGGCTGGGCTGCAGTGGAAGGAATCCAGGCAAGCCTTTTAGTCCTGTTCCATGCACACTCAAGGCTCACAAGGGGAGCCGGTATTTTCAGTGAAATCAAGACAGGACCAAATCAAATTGAGCCTGCAAAGCAAGGTAGGCAGAGTCAAGTTCTCTTCTGTAGAGGGCAGACAAAGCCAGGACCTTGGACAGCTCCTGGTGCTTCCTACTAGGACGTTGTCTCAGCAATGACCCAGTGCTGCCTTCCAGGAAAGGTGTTGTCTCAGCAGTGAGTCAAAGTCAGCTAAGCTCTTATAGAAGGGGTAGTGTTGGTCCCACCTTCCTGGAGAAATGGACCCGATTGTGAATGGATCCTCACCTGATTTTTCAGCCGTTGACTTTGGTAAGGCTGTGGAGGTAGAGGTGTTACAGGGGACTACTCATCCTCTAAATGCAAGAATGGTGGCAAGGTCCTTTAGCCAGGGGGTCCTGGGCTCTCTTCCTGAGGAAGCAGGCTGAACTTCATCCCCAGCCAGTGAGGTAGGAGGTTTTGGAGGGTCGTGGGGCAAGACATCTCAAGGACATCCCTCTCTCAGTCTGTCAATTTTCCCACCACCCATGTCACCAGCTGCTCTTGGTTATCTTCCTCTTTCTCTCATAGCTACCAGCTGCTGGCTTGAGAGGCAGAGAGACAAGGTGCAGTGCCATCTCCCCCTCCCCTCCTGTTCCCCTCAGCTCTGTCTGGGTCAAAGCGAGAGGCAGGTGAATGTTGGTTGCCCAGCTGAGGAGGAGGCCAAAGATGTAGGCAGCCCTGCTGGTCCTTCCCTGGGGTCTCTGCCTGCCTGTGCAAGGCTCAGCCCCACGGCTCAGCCCCATCTGTTGCCAGGCCTGAGATGTTGAGATGGGGCAGGTTCAAGGACACGAGGGAGGGAGGGAGGAGGGAACTCCAAGTAAAGTACAAGGAGGCCAGAATGTTCCGTCTGAAGCACGCTGTGGCTCTCGGGAGGAGCCGACGGTCAAGTCCTAGGAAAGAGGTAATAGGAATGGCGCCGCTTGCAGCCCCTTTCTTTCCATGCTAGGCAGGGGAGAATTCCGAGCAGCAAAGGGTAAATAAATGGCCAGATTAAAATGCCGTCAAATGTCAAACAAGATGGGAGTTCTCCATCAGGTCCATTAGAGGCAGGGAGCAGTCCTGGGGATGCGGAGAAGTGGATGGTTAAAATGATTGGCAGGGCTTGATTCCGCCCACCAGCGACGCCAACCCCCAGCTGACTTTTTCTGCATGTCACCAGCCTTTTATAGGAAGCAGATTCCTGCTGAAAATGTTCACGCGTACCCCTCCATTTCTCGCCCAGTTCTACAAACCGGGTCAAATGAGGGCAATTAAGCCTCCCTTGCTGAGGAGGGGGGTCCCCATGCCCTCCATGGCCAGGGGGACACGCGAAAGGTTGGCTGTGGGAGGGGGGCAGACATGGGTCCTTTGTCCTGCCATCTGCACACCTTCAGGGGAGTTTCCGCAAAGCCAGGGCTGGCCGAGCGTTGCTTTCCTTATGCCCGAAGCCAGCAGCTGCGCACACTCCTTCTCAAGACCGGGCAGCACAGGGCCTCTGCGCACTGCTCATCTGGAGCAGCAGGGCCTTCCCGTCCAAATCCACTTGTGCCCAGTGACCCGATCATCCAGATGCCTCGCATGCCAGCCGGATGCCATTCTCACCCCCCACCCCACCCGCCTTTGCAAGGAATGCGGAATCACCTCACAGGCGGGCGGGCAGGCAGGCAGGCACTGTGGCAGTCGGGGAAGATGTACGGAAAAGAAGGAGAGGGGAGCACAAAGCAGAACTGGATGGGCTGCGTTCGCTCTCCAGCCTTTGGCCCCAAAAGCAAGGGCCAAGCTGTGTTTCCTTCGCCGCCACCAAGCATTCAGCCTTGCGCTGGGCTTTGTTTAAGGTAGCTTCCTTCAGCCATTGGCTGTGGAGTAAGGGGCTTACTTGGAAGTTGCGGGAAACACTTTCAGAAAGGGCTGCACGGCGGAAGGCAAAGCCTGGCCCCTTGGCTCATGCTCAGACCAGTTCTGAAAAGCAGGTTCCAGAGTGTGCAAAAATGTGCAGACCGTGTTAAACCCATCCTGTGTTTCAGACTCACAGGCGTCTTTCGTCCTCTGGTCCGCTCATGGATGAAGCCAGATTGTTCCTGCGCAAATGTGCTCATTTGCAAATGCTCACGGGGGCAAATCCCTCTTCTCCCCAAGTCACAACCTGGCCCAAATCTGCAGCATTTGGAAATGTCGGGCTGTTGTAGAATCCACAGGACAAATTCCCAGAACTGCAGACACACATGGTTATGTTCTGGCTTTCTCCAGCATTCCTTGTTTGGAAGACTCCATTCCTTGATGGATGAATTAGAATACCATTTGTAAAAGTGTGTGTGTGTGTAATGTCGGGAAAATTCAGATAAATCCTGGCAGAAAAGGGTTCCTTATGTGCCTTTGTGTTATAAATCAAACCTGCACCACTTTCTGAGAAAGCACCCTAATTCCAAGCCGGGTTACTGCTTAGCATTTGCTGTTACTTTTAGAAGTGGGACCTGATGGCTTCCCCAAGAAGCTGCCAGGGCTGTTGTTTGGCTGATCAGGCCGCCAGGTAAACAGCACTGCAATCCCCCTCATTTGCATGCCCAGACCCACATGATCCCTGTGCCTCAGGGATCCTCCTGTTAGTCTCCTGCCATCAAATGCCATTGGACTGAGCCCCCTCTGCAGACCTCTCGCCTTCTTCTCTCTGTGTTCCCCTTATTCCGTCACCAGCTGCCCAGCTGCTGGGCCCATGTGACTCAGAATCTATAAAACACTCTGTGTACGTTCTGGAAGCTTGTAGTTGGCGGTGGAGGCCCCTACCCGGGAGCGTGCTGCTGCGAGTAACCGCAGGGGGCCGGGGAGATCTCTCCAATAAAAGCACAGGGGCTCAAGCAATTCAGTCTTCCTGCGGTCCCAGTAATGCGGTCCCAGTGACAAGCGGGGTCCCCCAGTGCTCTGTCCTGGGGCCGATCCTATTTAATCTTTTCATTAACGACATGGAAGAAGGGGTGAACAGTCTGCTGATCAAATTTGCAGACGACACTAAAACTGGAGCAGTGGCCACAACTGAGGAGCAGGTACTCCAGATCCAAAAGGATCTGGACAGACTATGGAAGTGGGCAGGAGACAACAGGATGGCGTTCAATGTGGATAATGGCAAGGTCTTGCACTTGGGGCACAGGAATGGGTGTCAAAAGTACAGGTTAGGGGACAAGTGGCTGGAGAGCAGCACTTGTGAAAGGGACCTCAGGGTGCTGGTTGACTGCAGGCTAAACATGAGCCAGCCGTGTGATGCGGTGGCCAAGAGGACGAACGCCACCCCTGGTTGCATAGCCAGAAGCGTTGCTTCTAGATCGAGAGAGGTATTACTACTTCTCTATACGACTCTGGTGTGCCTGCAACTAGGGTATTGTGTTCAGTTTTGGGTCCCTCATTACAGAAAGGATATAGCCAGGTTGGAGTCAGTGCAGCGCAGGGCCACAAGGCTGGTGGCCGGTTTGCAGGGAAAGCTGTATGAGGCGAGACTGAGGGAACTGGGCCTCTTCAGCCTGGAGAAGAGGAGACTCGGAGGGGATATGTTGGCGACATACAGGTATGTGAGGGGGTGTCACACGGAGGTGGGGAGAGACCTGTTCTCTCCAACGGAGCAAAGCTCAGGGAGCCAAGGTTCCATTTGGATGCCAGGAAGCACTTCTTGACAGTCAGGACCCCAGGGGTGTGGAAGGGGCTTCCACGGGAGGTGGCTGAGGCCCCATCGGTGAGGGTGTTCAAGGACAGGCTGGACATGCACATGGTGGGCATGTCGTGAGGGGAGTTGGCTGGAGCCAGGGGTGAGACTAGATGGTCCAGGAGGCACCTTCTGACTCGCTCTGTTTCTATGATTGTCCAGGCCAGAATAATATTTCTTTGCAGGCTGTTTATGGATTTTAGTTTTTTTTTATTACTGAAGAGGTTTTTCTTATATGAGATTTTCTCATTCTGGCATCTTAGGTGGGTCCCTACCTTCAAAGGCAGCCTAAAAATATTTTAGATCAATAAATAACATAAAGAGACATGTTACAAATTTATCTGAAACATTTTACACTACTGCCCAGCAAAAAGGGCTCACAGACGGGTGACATATCAGCAAACCAAGCAAGTCCTTGGACTGCACTGTGCGCATGGAAGAATCCTCCTGCGTGTTTGTTCTCCAGCGTTTTTCCCCTTTGAAAGGTGTTGTCATGGCTCCTCTTTTAGGTGAGGGGCCATTTCAAGCAAGAATGCTGCTTTGCACAAGCCCTCTGGATCGCTCCCCTGCTATTATATACAGTATAATTTAAATGGGAACCAGTTTTCTAGAAATATTTTTTTTAAAAAAATATCTTACTGGAAGGAACATCTTCCTTTGTGAAAAACACCTTTGTGTTGGACAAATTGAGATCAAAGAGAGAACTTCATGTTCATAATCAAGGTTGGTACTGCTGTGTTGTAAATCTTTAGAAGTTTTACTTTACGGACAATTGCATCCAAAAGAGCAGCTCACAAAGACATTTATTGTGGCAAAAGTTTTCCTGGGTCACAAATATTCTTGCCATAACAAATCTGTTACTTATTGTTTGTTTTACTTAGACCCACCTTTTCTTCTTCCTAGGAGCTCAAGGCAGCTTACACACATCTCCTCTCCATCTTATACTCACAACAGCCCTGTGAGGTCAGCTAGGTGACTAGGCCAAGGATGCCCTTGGAGCTCCGAGGGGACTAGAGCCTGGTTCTCCTGAGTCCCAGACCACCACCCCCCCCGCCGGCAGCACACTGGCTCTCGCGCGGTCAATGTTCCCTAAGGTGCTGAATATGGAGTTAAATTACTCGCGAGTCTGTGTGCTATAAAGGGCAGAGTGCTGGCCTTGGACTCAGAGGTTCTGGATTCAAGTCCCCACTTGGCCATGGAACACGCTGGGTGACTTTGGGCCAGTCACTGATTCTCAGACTAGCCTACCTTGCAGGGTTGTTGTGAGGGTCCACACAGCTGCTCTGAGTGCCTTGCAAGTGGCAAAAAGTCAGGGTATAAAGATAATGTAATAATAATGGTTGTGTTTGGCCTGGGCACTAGAACTGGGTTTTGAAAAGCCAGTAAAATCCAGACTGTGCCAAGGACTACCAGCAACTGCTCAGTCGGTGCACTTCCGCCCTAACCTGAACCCATCATATCCCTCTCAATAATGTTGGGAAAATTCCGCTAAATCCTGACAGAAAGGGGTCGCTTATATGTGCCTTTGTGTTATAAAATCAGTCCTGCACCCCTTTCTCAGAAGGCACCAGCCTTCCAAGCCAGGTCACGGTTGTTGCCTTAAGAAGATGGCGCTATTAGCTAGGCCGGGACGCTGCTGGAGGCCGGTACCTGGGCAGAGCTGAAAATGGTGCCCATTTGCTTCTGAGGGGCCCACCGAAGTCCCACAGAGGCACGCCTGGGTGCCACGGAACACCCCCACCCACCGGCGAGGGTGTCAAGGACAGGCTAGACGTGCGCATGGTGGGCATGTCATGAGCCGAGCCGGCTGGAGCCGGGGGTCAGGCTAGATGGCCCAGGAGGACCCTTCTGACTCGCTCTGTTTCTATGTTTCTAATTCTCAAACCAGACTTCCTAAATGCTTTATCATTAAGATACATTTACATGTTTAAACAGACCGGGAAATGGGTTCAAGTTTTTGGGATTTACTCCACTGAAATGTCAATACACTGCAATTGGAAATATTGTCATATTATTGTCACTTGTGTGTTTGGCTGATTTTCCTTATTTGTTCTGTACATGGTGGCCTCAGATTTTCACTGTAATGTCTGTAACCTTTCATTAATTGCTCTGTTCCTGTGTGCCATGACTAGGAGATTATAAAAAGCTCTGCACAGGTCTTGCACACTTGCCGTTGAGTTGGCCTCTGCCCGCCAATGCATCGTTGTTGGTGACTGCAGGTCCTGGAGCACCCGAAAAGAAAGCCACAGAGGGTTGATCTTTCCCACGCACCCAAATTTTCTATTTCCTCCTCACAACTTGAAAACCAAGATTCGGTCAATAATTGCTGAAATGAAGAGAAAGGAACCCTGATGCCAGTTATGTCCAGTCATGCCAAAGCAAACTCAAACACAGCAGTGAAGCACAGCAAAGGGTGGATTCCTAGGGGAGAGGGTTGTCCAGGATCCCTTTCAAGGGCCGTCCTTACCTCTGTGTAAGCCGTGAGTAAATTTAATGGGTTCCAAATGCCACGGAGTGCAGTTGCTCAACGTTCCTTGCACAGCCTCCAGTCCCAGTCCCCCGGAGAGGGGCCACTGGTGCCAGCAAAGGAGCATGAAGTCCCGCTGGCACCACACGGGCATTGCTCCCGTCCCTCAGCTGAAACTGTGCTGGGGGGGCCCTCGCTCGTTCCAAAACACCTTGTCATGCCCATGGCATGCAAGCAGAGGCAAAACTTCCTGGCCGAAGTCGATGAGGATGATGAAAAGGCATTTGCCCTTTCTAGGCGACCGGCCAAGTGCAACCTTCTGCCCCCTGCTCTGCTCCGTGGGGGGCCGTGGCAGGAGCCTCCCGCACGCCAGCCACTCCTCGCTCCTGCTTTTCGATTGCACAATGTTTTGGAATGCTGCTCTTTACACAAGAGAAAATATATTCAGAAACGCTTCATAGGCTCTCCCTGAAGTCACAGCAATGGGAGCTTTGAGCCTGGTTCCGTCTGGAGGGAAAGTGGAAATCAAAGAGATCTGCTTCTTTGCACAAACCAGAGTTGCTGTTAAGTCCAAAGTCTGGCCAGATGAACGATGGCTCATAAACAATCAAGATCATCAACCACTGTTTCATTTAGTTTTGTTAACGAGTTCTCCTTTGACTACAAATGTAGCTAATTCAGCACATTCAAACCACTGTGTGGGCCAAAGCCCATGATCTTCCCAAATGTGTGTTGTTGTGGAATCCCCCGCAAAGAACTGTGCATACCCAAGAAAAGTTCGCGCAAAAGCGCACACGTTTGTGGAAGCAGCATTCATCATTGCTGCAGGTGAAGGGGCACCGGGGACCTTTCACGGGCAAGGCGGAGGCTCTGCCGGGAGCCGTGGCCTCTCGCGAACACTCCTCCGTGGCACCCAGCGCCTTCCAGACTCGGCAGGCCACGTGTCCCCACAGCGCTCAGCGCAGAGGTGTCTGTGTTGCAGGGTGCGAGTGATGAAGCCGGTGGCCCGGAGCTCGCCGAGTTCGGAGGTGGCATCCGAACCTGCAGCCTCCTGGTCCTGGGCCCTCGGTGAGCCAGCGCCATGGGGAAAGGCCTGGTTCCTTTGGGTGGCCACACAGAATGGCGAGGGGGTGCTGGCACCTCAGACGCGGCACCTTGCGGAGTAATTTGCGCTGGAGGGAGCAGTCCAGAGTGCCAGCTGCCCTCCATGGCATCTGTCGACCCAGGCCCAGCGGCTTTCTAGCTCCACGCTGTTGGGAAAATTTGGGTAAATCCTGTCTGAAAAGCATTACTCCTGTGTGCCTTTGCATTGTGGGATCGATGCAACAAACTGTGCCTGAACTTTCCAAGGTGGTCAGGAGAAGGCCGCCTGCCTGGCTTGCCCCTTTTCCAAGCACGGGACACCAGCCTTCCCTCCACATGAGCCACCGCCCACGATCTCAAAGGGCCGGACTCCTCCTCTCAGCACCTAGAAGAGCTGGATGGCGACCCTTTGGCTGCGAGGAATGAGTTGGCAAAGGGAGCAAACGGACACGCTCCAGGGAACATCCAAAACCTGCGCTTGGTGTGTACCGTCTGAGCCATCTCTGGAAGCTTCGCTCTCACGGAGAGCAATTTCCCTTGCAGAGCGGTCCCCTGCGGGGAGGCAGAATTGTGTTAGAGCACTTTCAGAGCCTGCGAAGAAACGTTTTCGCCCAGGAGGCTGGAAGCGAAGGGAACATGAGCAGTGGATTGAGTTACCTGCGAAGGCTGACACAGGGGTGACCGGGGACAGAACATCTCTCGCCGGCAACTGCCAGGTGTTGCTCGCCTGTGCTTAGTCTTGGAAGCCGGTGAGGGGACTGCAGGATGCGTCGCTGTCATGAGTCAACACAGAATCACAGAAGGACAGAGTTCAAGGGGGCCAGGCGGCCATCGGGTCCAGCCCCCGCTGTGGCAAGGCACCGAGTTCACCGTCCCCTCTGGATGACTGTTCCAGCACTTTCTGAAAGGCTCCCCTGAGGGACAGCCCACAATTGCCCCAGGTAATGGGCTCCACTATCGTGCTGCCCTGACAGTGAGGAAGTCTTCCTGGGGTCCAGTCTAAATCTGGTCTCTGGTAACCTAAGTCCATTATTCTGTGTCCTGCACTCCGGGATGGGTGAGGAGAGATCCTGCCCTTCCTCTCTGACAGCCGTTCAGGTACTTGTAGAGCGCTATCCTATCCCCCCCCCCCCCCGCCCTTCTCTTCCCGAGGCTGAACATGCCCCCTTCTCCCCATCTCTCCGCACAGGGCGCTGCCTCCAGTCCCGGAATCGTCCTTGCTGCCCTCCCCGTCCCTTTCCCAGCTGCTCTGCCTCTTCTTAAAACCCGGGTGCCCCGGACTGGTCACGGGGTTCCAGGTGCTGAGTGGAGGGGAGCCCGTACCTCGCGTGCTTTGGAGGCGATGCTTCTGTTCAGGCAGCCCAGAATGGCGCCTGCCCCTCTTGCAGCCGCATCTCACTGTTGGCTCGCATTCAGCCTGTGAGCTGCATCAGCCCCGGGGTCTTCTGTCTCCTCACCTGCAGTCACGGAGCCATGCGCTCCCCATCTTGCAGTGATGAGCTGAGTGCCATTCGATCGCTCTCTGCCCAAATCTCCTCTCTGTCTTCCAGGGTATTTGCTATTCCACTCAACTTTATGTCATCTGCAAATCTGATTCTCTTCCCTTGTACTTCCTTATCGAAATCATTGACGAAAAGGTTGAAGAAGGATTCCTTCCTAGAGCAGCCATACTGTCTGTCAGAGACCAAAGCACACACAACCGTTCCTCTTCCCTTTCACTGTCCTTTTTTCTAAACAAATGAGCCCGAGTGCAGCTCATTTTTTTCCTTACGGAAAAGCTGGAGAGTGCCTGGGTCCAACTTTACTGAGGACAGTCCTCTATTTGAAGAGCATCAGCGGAGAACCACCCCTTTGAAGATGTCTCCTCCTCAGAGGACTGCTCAGTTCAAGTTCAGCTTCAGGGTGCAAAGTTTTGGACCTTGCAGTTCCTGAATGGGCTCACGTGTTCAGAGACTTCCCTGCAGGGTGAGAACTTCTGGATTTTGGTTTAAATTACTGACATTATTTTTAGATAGCTACCTGTCCACCTAAAGTAGCGTTTGCAGATCCGTGTCTCCCTCCACCCGCTTTTTGGGATGTATCTCTTCTTTTTCAGCAACATGTTGCAGATTCTGCAAGCGGCAAGCCGCAACATATTTGGGTTGCCCTTCTTGGCAAGCAGGAGCCGGAAGCCAGAAGCCCGCTGTGGTGAGGGACGCATTCACAGGCTTGTGATCAGCCGAGGGAGGAAAGGTGCGCGGTGGCCACAGAAGGACAAGGCAGTGAGTTCTCCTTGGTGGACTCAAAGCTGGATTCCCCAAAGCCGCTCACTGCTGATGGCAGTTACTGGAACTCCCGGGACACTCATTGCAGCCGATGGCACACGGAGCGAGGGGGAATATCAGGCAGAAGCAGAGCTTTCCTGCCGGTATTGATCTGAGGAAGGGGGAATGAATTAGGCGGAGGAGAATTGAGATTTGCCAGATGTCCTCTGGCTTCATGCCCTGCGCGGTCCCCGCTTACCTTGTGTAACCCGTGTCTTCGCCGTCCCTGGGCCAGGCTGCTTCTCTGCCATCTCTTCTTCCCCCTCCACGCTGGCCTCATTTGGCACATGCGCTCAGCAGTCCTGGTGCATCACACTGAATGGTAAACGCCGTGCAGGAAAGCACACTCTGGCTCACTCCAGATTCCCAGTCCTGCCAGTTCGAAGCAGACCCATGCTCCAGCAACTTCCCGATGGGACTGTTGTAATGGGCTCTATGTGGGGCTGCCCAAGAAGACGGTCCAGATACTCCAGCTGGTCCAGAACGGAGCGGCCAGTTGCTAAGAGGGACCGGCAGGCATGCGCATATCATGCCGGTCTGGCTGCCCAATTCAAGGTGCTGGTGGCGACCTACAAAGCCCTAAAGGGCTTGGGTCCTGGGCACCTGAAGGAGCGCCTCCTTCCCTGTGCGCCTTCCTGCCCCTTAAGAGCTGGTCCTTCTTTGGGAGCCCTCCCTGAAGGAGAGTAGGAGGTGGCACGCCGGCTATGTAGTTCGCTCCCCAGAGAGACTTTGTATTCCTTTTGGCACCAGGCTAAAACCTCTTTCTTTACCCATTATTTTAAAAGTTGATTAGGCTTTAATGTATGGTTTTATTATTGGATGCTACACTTCATTTCTATTCTGTTTTTATTGTGAGGCAGTCCTGAGACAGTGGTAATTGGGCGGTAAACAAAAAAATTAAATGGATAAATAAGGCAGGAGAAAGCTTCGGTGTGGTGACAGGAGGTCCAAGGCTGAGGCCGGGCAGAGCGGGAAGAGAGGGCTCCGTAGGGAAGCCCCCCCCCCCCCACAGGACCCTGTGGCTCCAGGGCTCGTTGGCAGGAGGTGGGCTTTCCCCTCCCCTTCCACCTAGTTGGAGGGACTGCAGACCCAGGTTCGGATCCCGGCTTACCCATGAAGATCACAGGACAACTCTGCGCCGGTCGCTGACTCTCAATTTGGCCTACCTTTCCAGATTGTTGTGCACCTCCAACAGTGCCCACAAAGAAGTCTTCAACATGGAGCCCATGAGCACCGGTCAACACATTTGTTTATTCATTTTTAAAAGCATAAATCCAGGAATATATATAAAATGCATACAACTTCCTAGCAATTAAACATCATTTGACGGTGGTCACTTCCCCCATCCCTTGTAGTTGTTTATTCGGTCTTTCTGCTGCCAGGAGGGCAGGGGAAATCTACTTATGTGGGTTGCTTGTTAATTTCCGTGCAGCAGGTAATGAGGTTAAAAGAGCTGCACGCCAGTGGCTATCAAAGGACTGCAGCAAGAAGCCCCCACTGCCTTGCGCGGCCGGAGCTGGCTGGCCTCGCTGGGGTGCCGCCGCAGTGTGGAATCGCCGTGAAGCGCAAGGTTTGCTGCAGAGGAAGAGCCACAGGCGTGAGCAGGCAGAAGCCGAAGTGGCAACCTGTTGATTTCGTGGTGGTGCCCACCTCAGCTTCTGAGATTGCCAAGTGTGCCACGAAAGGTCGGGCACGCCTGGCGTACACTCGCCTCCTTCGAGCAAGAGATGCAGCCCGTAAATAGCTGGCTGGCACTGGTTTCGGAGAAGAAGTGCCACCTGGTTTCTTCTTGGGCGGCAAAATGCTTCTTCGGCATCCCTGTTCAAGAGCGATGGATTCCGGTGGATGGCATTTTGGCTTCCCAGAGGATCCTGTCCTCCGGCTTCCCAGAGAGTGGTCACAGAGGTCAGCAGGGCAAACACGAGCCCAACGGGGCAAGCATCTGTCATCAGCGGGCCTCCTGCAAAAGGGATCAGCCCGGTCTCAAATGTTCCAGCTGCCCCTGAGGCCTCAGCGGGGGGAACTTGATCCCCTCGTTGGGGGTCTGGTGTGAGCGCATTTGTGGGGTTTCTGCAATGGTGCCTGCACTTCTGGGTTTCCGGCAAAGCAAAGCTGGTCGGTTGCATTCTGGCAAACAAGCCGTAGTTCTCTGCTTGTGAGAAGTGGCCTTGACACTTAATGTCAGGGATTGTTCTGCAAGGCGAAGGAGATTATTTTTCCTGGTGTTATTCCTGCTCCACGAATGGCTTGCATTTCCTCCAGTATTTGCACAGGCGTGGAGCAATTCTTTCCTTCTCTCTTCACGCAGTCTGTCCCTGACTGCCGTCCTCTTCCTTCCTTCCTCTGTTCCGGAGTTGTGTTTCCTGCAACTGGTTTCACCCCTTTCTTTCCCCCGATTTCTTATCGGGTCCATTTCAAGTGGCGGCTTTTTGCTCCTGTTTGCCTCCTTTGTCGGGCCAAACAGGGCTAAGATCTCCCCCCCACTGGGCCGCTTGAAGTGTCCAGAGCTGCTTGGGTGCCCGGGACCAGAGCCGAGCATCCCGCCCTGGTCACAGCCCTGCGCGCCTGCGTTGCCCCTTCCCACCTGGAATCCAGCACACCCTCAGCGAATATTCGCCCCACGGGGAGCTGGCTTGGAACTGTGGCTTTGCTCAGACTCAGGGCAGGCACTCCTGCGCACACCCTGCGCTCCCCCAGGAGCCGGGCAGTCCTTGTCCTTCTCTGCTCTCTGCCTCCTGCGGAGCATACAAGATTGACGTTCTGTTGATTGATTGATTTATTCGTTCGCTCCATTTCTACATGGCCCCAGTGACCAGAGCTCTCTGGGTGGTTTACAACACCTAAAAATACAACATAAAATATGTTAAAAACATACGTCATTAAAATATTTACCAGACAAAACTGAAAGCTAAATTAAAATGCATGTTAAAAAGTTACAATTAACCTGTGTGTATTAAACCGACAGCCTGTTTAAGTCGCTAACAAAGCTCCAGTGAACTAGTTAAATGCCCTGTGGAAGAGGGAAGTCTCAGCCTGGCACCAAAAGGATATTACGGTTGGGGCCAGGTGGGCCTCCGTGGGGGTCTTGTTCTGCAACTGAGGGGCCGCCACCAGAAAGGCCCTTCTCCTTGCTGCTGCCCCCGAGCTTCCCTGGGAGGGGGCAGCCAGAGGCAGGCTCCAGGGCTCGGTCGTGGCGCTGGGCAGAGGCACCCGCTGGGCCACCTCGGAGCTTCAGGAGACCCTTGGTGGGCAGACACCAAGGGCATGTGGCCCTTCCTTGCTCAGAAAAGGGACCTTTTCGCGGTCACCAGCCAGCTCCTTGCCCTCGTTCTCATTATTAGCACCAGCAGCAGGATTTTTAGGCTGTCCAAGACCCAGAACGCACTTGCACGAGCCTTTCCCAGCCGGAGGACCTCAATGCCCATCAGCCCCAGCCAGCATACTTCTGTCAAGCAAGCAAGAGGTGAATGCGGTGGCGAGGATGTGGACCCGCTGGGGGAGGGGGGAGGGTCGATATCAGGCCCAGAGGTGCTCTGCACCTGCACCTGGCGCTGGCATTCTGCACTCTGTTCCTGGGAGGGCGCACAGCTGTGATGGAAAAGCTATCTGTGCATGCCCAGAGGAGTTCCTGTATTATTATGCTTTTACCCGGGGTTGAACCCTGTCCCTAAGTTCTATGGAATATCTTCTCCTTGTAGCAGCCCCAAAAATGGAAAAAATAAATTCATTCCATTGAACTTTTCATCTTTTGCTGCTGGATGGTAGTTATTAATGGCCATACTATGATGTATCTTCTAAAATTAGAAAGAACATTTTATCCATCGAATCCATTAGATACCTGGGAAAATAGTAATTTGGGCAACTTTGAGTATTTCACTGACTTAGTCAGTTGCACTGGAGTTGTCACTGGTCTGGGCATTTTAGGGTTTGGCTGTGTTTTGTGTGTGTGTTGAATCCTGGCTGTTTTGTGTGCTTGCTTGCTTGCTTGCTTGCTTTAATGACTGCGGGCACAACAGTCGAATGCACTGCCTGTGGCCGCCTCACACCCGGATCAGACCCAGCTACTTCGCAGCAGCTTCGCTAGGACAAACACACCAGAGGCAGAAATGCCCTGCCTATGCACAGAACGTACTTCCGGATCAGTTTTGGACGCAACAGGACTGGCCTGCCAAAGAAGCCATATTCCTTACCCGGTGGCCACCTGGAAAATATTCCCTATTCCTTACCCGGTGGCCACCTGGAAAATATTCCCTATTCCTTACCCGGTGGCCACCTGGCCACCTGGGGTGGGGGATGTTTTTGCCACATCCCTAGGCAGGAATTGTGCAAGAACTCGGGACCCTCCTTCTCTCTTGCTGTTCCCCCCACGTGTGGGAAAAGCATCCGCGAGAGGACCGCTGCTTCGGTGGCGAAGATGGAACTGTTGCATTCTGGAGAAGCCGCTAATATGGGGTGGGGAGGCGGCTCGCTCCTACTCTCAAGTAAGCCCGGAGAGCCTCGGAGAGCAAGCGCGCTGCTGCCTTTTCCCGGGGACACGCAAAGCACTCTGTGCATGGGCAGAGGCTATTGCTAGGGCCTGGGGATCTCGACCAAGCCGTCCTTGCGCAGTGCAAAGCAAGAGAGGGGGCCCACTCCCCAGAGGCTTCTCCGGCTGGCGCGACGGGTGCCTCTGCCGCTGCTGGAGGGGCTGTGGCAGGAGGCCTCCCTGTGGGACGTGGTCCTCGGCCACCCCACCGCTCTGGCCACTCGGCTTGGAGGTGTGGTGCCTGCTCCACCCACTGCTCTCTCTCACTCGCTGCCTGGCATGATGTGGAAACGATGCGCCCTGACATCATACATCGGGGAAACGCAGCGCCGTTGTGTGTGTGTGTGTGTGGGGGGGGGACAGCCACTGCATGCGCCGAACGCCACACGGGAGGTGTGCAGGCCTCCCCACCAGCGGGCTGTTGTGTATCACAATAATGCGGCGCTGCGCCCATCTTCAGGAGCAGCCCAGGGCCAGTGAGCTGCAGCGCTTCGAGGATCCTGCTCGGGCCCTTCAGCGGGGCAGGCTACAGCCCCATGACGGTGGCTGGGGAAGATGGGAGCCGTGCCCGAACATGTCTGAAGGCTGCCAGGTTGTGGAAGGCCGGGTCAGGTGTTAGGCTGGAACAAGGGAGAACGCCCACGAGCCTCACCCAGTGGTTTTGGGTCGGTCATGCTCTCCTCGGCAAAATGACCTCGCAGGGTTGTTGTGAAGGTAAAGCAGGGAAGGGGAAAGGGCCCCAGGGGCCATCTTGAATGGCTTGGGATGCAAGTATAGCAAAGGGAATAAAACGAAAATCGAGCCGTGCATCTTATGGTGCTTGCTTAGGAAAACTGACCACACCAGGAGTGGAGAACACGGCTTAATATGACCCAGGACTCAGATCCCAGCGGGCTTGCAAAGACGGGGCTAACCTCTAGAACATGCCAATATGTTAATAAAGAGCCTCTGTGCATGTCCGAAGTGCATTTCCGTGGTCTGCTGCTCCTGGCCCCGTAAAGCTTCCGATGCTTCTTCCTGGCCCTGCGTCTGGCACCTGCAACCCCAGCCTGGCCCAGGCAGAAATGCAGCAGGTGCAGCGAAATCTACAGTGTGTGGTCCAGCCAACCCTAGATCCCACCAAATTCCACAACCTGCTGGGTCTGCCCAACTGCTGCCTGCAACTGTTCCTTTTCAGGCAGAAATTCAGCAGGTGCAGCTTTGTCCCTCCCTGCAGCTTCAGGCCAGGAGCCATGGAATGTCTGCTTGGGACCCACAGCTAGCCCCCCGTGGCCAGAGGAACCCTCTCTGCAGAGCGCACGCCCCTCAACCGAGGCAGAGGCAAATGCACTGTCCAAGGCAGGGCTTCCAAGCGGTTGCCTTCCCTCCCACTCGAGGATTAGGAGCCAGCGAGCTCTTCTCGCTCCTGCTCAAGGCTATTTTTACCACGAGGCAGCTGGCGCTCCCCCTTCAATGTGCAGCCGGCTTGCAGAGGCCGGCAGATCCAAGCCGGGTGCAGACATTCAGGCTGAGCCCTGGGATCTGGAGGCAGTGTCACTGAGAGGTGGGGAAGGCTAGGGACCCCTTTGCCTGTGGGGATCTATATCCACTGCAGCTTTTACTCTGAGCTGCGCCGGAGTTGTCCTTGGTTCGCCTATTTTGAGGATGTGGTTCTGCACCACGGATGCACCAGGTGAGCTCAGAGCAAAAGCCGCCATGCATGGGAGCCTTGGCTATAGGGCAGTCCAGAAATGCAGTTAAGGAGGAGGAGGAGCCCCACTGATGTGGGGATGATTCCCCCGCCCCCCGCCCAGAGGCTTCGGGGAGGCAGCCCCGGGGCCTGGTCTCTGCAGAGCCATGCCCTGGGGACAGGGAAGTGCCAGCGGGGGGGGGGGGAGCTGCTTGAGGGGCCCCGGGGCCAAGGGACCGAATGCAGTGGCCTTTGCCCCCCCGTCCCCACAGGAAGCTGAGCTCGCTTGGCTCAGAGCCCCTTGCTTCTGCCTCAAGGAGGGCGGCAGAAGATGCCGGGTCCAGCAGCCGAGTAGTTTCTGCTCCTTATGAGTCAGACCCCATCTGGAGGGGGGGGGGCATTAGCAGAGATATTACTTCCAAATCATGAGAACTGGCAGTTCGCTGATACTCCAGTCAGACCTCACCTGGAATACCGTGTCCAGTTCTGGGCACCAAGATTTAAGAAAGAGGCAGGTAAATCAGAAAGGGTCAGTGGAGGGCAACCAGAATGATCCAGGGTTTGGAAACGCTGCCCTGTGAGGAGAGACTGAGGGAACTGGGCATGTTCAGCCTTGAGAAGAGAAGACTGAGCGGGGACATGATATCCCTCTAGAAAGACCTCAAAGGCTGTTACAAAGAGGAAGGCCAAGATCTCTTCTTGCAGATACCAGAGTGTAGGACAAGGAAGAATCAGTTTGAGTTGTGACAACCCAGGTTCAGGCTGGACATCAGGAAAAGCTTCCTCACGGTCAGAGCAATACGGCAGCGGGACCAGCTGCCTGGAGAGGTGAGGGGCGCTCCCACACTGGAGGCATTCAGAAAGAAAACTGGGCAGCCTTCGGAGTGGGGGGGGGGTGCAATTGGTGTCCTGCAACAGAAGCGGGTGGACCCAATGGCCTTCCTGGCCCCTTCCAACTCTTCTATTCCATGATTCTATGGTTCTACCAAGAGCCAGATATGGCAGGTGTTGTCCTTCCTGGCCTTCACCACTTCAGCCTGCAGGAGGGGGTGTGCAACATGCTGGAACGTTTCAATACATTAAAAAGTAAGACATGGAGAAACAGAAGTGGAGGAGGAGGGCGAGTTAGAAAACTTCTCCCTGGTGTGTTGGCTGTATATGGGCAGGGAGCTCTGCCCCCCCCGCCCCCCGCCCAATCTGCTTGCAGAAGTGCCTGTTCGTCTACTGGGCATGCTCGATGGAAGGGGTGGGGAGCCGAAATGAAGGTCATTTTCCAGAACTGGGCCCCCGGGGTGGTCGCGGGCAAGTGCTGGAGCATCCTTTGGCTGGAATGAACCCGCCGTGCTGTTGCAGCTGCTGCCGTGCTATTTACGGAGCGTGTCCCTTCCTTTCCTGACCGCCCCCCCTTCCCAAATAGGACCGCAGGAGGGGCTGGATGAGGCTGTTGCGGAAAAAACCCTGTTGCACAGTCGCTGCTGCATAGACCTGGTGAAAATGGACCAGGATAATCACACTGCTGTGCCCCATTTCGGGCCGCTGATCCCAGTAAGAGCATCTGGGCAAAGCCAGGAAGGTCCACGCCGCCCGCCTTCCCTCCCTGGGGCCCCGGGCACAGGCCAGACCGAGTCCCAGAGCCGAGCCGGCCAACATCCCTCAGGTGCAAAAGCTCAGCCAAGCGTTTGCTTTTGCTTCCAGATGAGCAGCACTTGATCTCTCTCCCTGTTCGAGAATCTTTTGCGGGTCCCCGGCCAGCTCAGCTGAGGAAGAGACCTCCGTGACCTGTTCCTGGGGCACCGATGGAATGTGCGGAGCCGCTTGGCTTCAGGCAAAACTGCTCCTCCATGGAATCCCACTGGGAAGCTGCCCCCTTTCCAAACCATTTCTGTTCATAAAGCACAACTTCAAAACTCGTGCACTTCGATGGTGCTGCTGGGGTAGCCCTCCTCGAGAGTTTGAGTGCACAGATTTGTAGAGGAAGGAGATGTTCAGGCTTTGAATAGGTTCTGGTCAACCAGCCGGTGTGGTTCCGTGGCGAAAGGGTGGGAATGGGAGTCGGGCAATCCGGATTCTAGTCCACTGGGTGACTTTGAACCAGTCATAGGCTCACCGCACAACCTACCTCACAGGGCTGTTGTTGTGGGGATAAGTTCGAGAGCAGGAGGAGGAAAATGATGCAGGCCACTCCGAGTTCTTTAAAAAAAGAAATGAAAGAACGAATCTCATAAAGAAAGAAGGAAATGAAATACACTCGGCCTCGGGGCAAGGTAACCGTGCGTGTGTTGAGAATGACAATCAGCGCATCTTCTTGAGACGGCTTGGGACCTAGCAAATCATGGCCCGGCGATAACCGGCAAGGGCATCCGTGTCTTAAGCTCACGTTTAGCTTGCTGCGAGGAGGAGCCGGGCCTGCCGTGGAAGCCTCCGAGCAGGCCAGGGCATGCGTGCGAGGTGGCGCGTCCGTAGCTCGCCTTCCGCAGCAGTTCCAAGGGCTCTTGTTCCCTCCTGGACCCGGGAAGGCAGCATGAGCGAGGAGCCGGGGGCGAGCAGGGGCACTTGTGCTGCTTGCGGTGCTTGTGCACCAGGACTGCGGGCCGGGCCCCCGAAGAGTCGGGATCAGGCGCTGCAGCAGAGCCAGAGGGAGGCTGGGTGGAGAAGCTCCCTGCAGAAGGCCAGTCTGCTGGGGAAAGGTGGTGGCAGAAACGGGGGCCAGGGACGTGAACGGGACAGCTCCGTAAAGGAAGCCCCAGCCTCGAACTTGCAAGAGCCGAGCAGGGCGATCGGGGACACGACGCTGTGGAGGACATGCCCTCCTAGGGTTGCCGTGAGCTGGAGATGACTTGACGGCCACGCGATGGGAACGAACGGTGAATGAAGCGCCTTCCGCTCCGCAGGGAGGCACGGCGGCCCCTTGGGCTCCTGTGCGCTGGTCGCGTCAGCAAGGCCTGAAGGACTGTTCTGCTTGCGTTTGCATGAATGCGAGGAGAACTCCGCCTATGATCAGGAACCCCGGTGAATCAGGGAGGTCACCCTGCTAGCCACTTCGATCCTGTGAGCCCTGGAACCGCAGCACTGCCAGTAGCTCCCCTGCACGCCGGGAAGAGAAGCACCAGTTTTGCTTTGGTTCTGGTTCTGTTCTGCCCACTGCCAGCATGACCCTCTTTGTTCCGAAGGCAGCACAGACCCTTTCTGCAAGTTCTGGCCATCAGAAAGGATGGATTTTGTACCAAAACTCATGACCAACTCTGCTGCCGCAACGAAGCGTGAAAAGGGGGAAGCGTCTACGTTTGAAAGATGGCAGAACTTCCACTGAGCTGGGAGGAGAAACGCTGCTGTACTCGGCGAGTACTTTTCCCTTGCCCGATGGAAATTTCCCAGCTTCAGCTCATCCCCGCCATGTGTCCCCCGGCCCGGCAGCATCACACCCTGTGCCTGCAATTCCACGCCTTCCGCCACCCCCTGCCATGTGCAGTCACACTCATTTTGCTGCTGAGGCGAGGCCAGCAAATCCGCAGTTTCGCAAGCGTTCGGCGATGCCCCTAGAGCACCTGGTGTGGAAAGGGGAGACGATCTGTGGCTGGAGACGTGACCCGGGCGGACGGGAGGCAGAACAGCTCGCCTCGTTCAGCCCTCCGAAGGATCCACGGCACGGAAATCTAGTCCATGCACCGATCCCGGATTTAGCGGGCAGTGAGGCCGCAAGCAGCGAGCAGGGGCAGCTGCTCGGAGGAGCTTTCTTCAGAACGCCCACGGCTCACGTGCAGAAGCCCACCGGGGCCCCTGACTTGCGTGCCGAGAGGAAAAGGACTTCTGGCCCCCCATACGGCCGTCAGCTCTTCAGGAGTTCTTTCAGAGAAGCAACAGGAAGTTGCTAGACTCCATCTGCAAAGGGAAGAAGGGTGCCCTATGGAAGGGCTCCATGCCCAGGCACAGTTTCATGCCGCAGGTTGGAGCTGAGCATCCCAAGCTGTATTTATTTATTTGTTTGTTTGTTTATTTATTTAGAGAACTTCTATGCCGCCCCATTCGCCAAAGCCTCGGGGCGGCTCACAATCATAAATAAATAACATAATATAAAACAATATAATCTAACAGTGTAATTTAAGTCGCCCTGCCCAAAGAATAAAATAAATAAATAATATTAACAATTAAAATAACGTTTGAATAAAAAGGTCTTCGCCTGGTGCCGAAAAACAAATAACGACGGCGCCAGGCGGACCCCTCTGGGGAGCGCATTCCATAGACTGGGCACCACCAATCTATGGAAGGTCACGTCTGTAAGGTCACGTCACTCCGTTAATCACAGCACGTGGTTGTGTGACCCTGAGGCAGCGCGTCCTTTGTTAGGGAAACATCTGGTGGGACAGATCTCTTGTTTTCGTCAGCCGATCAGTAAATCCACATCTACAGAACCATTGCTGTCCCAAGTCATGTCTCTCCCTGCAAATCTGTCAGACAAGCATGGTTGTTATTTATTTTTTTTATAACAAGTCAGAAGGGGTCTGCCGGGCCATCTAGTCTGACCCCGGCTCCAGCCAGCTCCGCTCACGACATGCCCACCATGTGCACGTCCAGCCTGTCCTTGAAGACCCTCACCGATGGGGCCTCAACAACCTCCTGTGGGAGCCCATTCCACACCCTCGGGGTCCTACCTGTCAGGAAGTGCTTCCTGGCATCCAAATGGAACCTGGGTTCCCTGAGCTTTGCTCCGTTGGAGCGCATCCTGCCTTCCTCTGCAGGGGAGAACAGGTCTCTCCCCACCTCCGTGTGACACCCCCTCACGTACCTGTAGGTCGCCAACAGATCCCCTCTGTGTCTCCCCTTCTCCAGGCTGAAGAGACCCAGTTCCCTCAGTCTCGCCTCATGCGGCATCCCCTGCAAACCGGCCACCAACCTTGTGGCCCTTCACTGCACCAATTCCAACTTTGCTATATCCCTCTTGTAATGAGGGACCCAGAACTGGACAGAATACTCCAGCTGCGGATGCACCAGAGTCATACACAGTGGCAGCAATACCTCTCGATCTAGAAGCCAAGCTTCTGGCATTTGCTCTCCTGATCACCGCGTCACACGGCTTGCGCACGTTCAGCCTGCAGCCGACCAGCACCCCAAGGTCCTTCTCTCGCAAGCGCTGCTCTCCAGCCACTTGTCCCCTGGCCTGCACTTACAGTTCAGATCTCAGCCTCGCAGGGCTTTGGGGAGCCAGCGTGGGCACAAGACCCCTCCTGGGGTTCTTGCTGAAGACGCTTGACTTCCAGGAGGTTCCTGGTGCTGCAACTTAGAATTCCTTTGTCGCTATTCTGACTCTTCTTTCTGAGCCACATGCCTGCGGTGTGAAAAAAGGGGGGGAGCAGTGGAAAGGCCGGTGAGTAGAAGATGCCATTGCAACCCTGCTGTGAGCGGAGGGACAGGAGAGGGCAGGGACTCTCGAGCTTTTATGCGCTGCATCAGGAGAGAATGCAGCTTTTCGAGGAGTGCAGCCATCGAGTGTCTTGGAATACAACACAGTTGCGTAAGGAGACAGCCAGCACATCAACACAACGGACGCAGGCAGCGTCTTGTCAGAATGGGACAAGACGAGCCGGTGCCCAGGTCAGCATGTCGGGGCTTCTGCCGAGGCCCCGAGGCCTAGCAGGGGTCCACTGACAGGACCCCCCGGGCTCGCTCCACTCCTTCCCCACCGCGACCCACACGCTCCCGTCTTTCGTGGCCTGCGTGTTCCCACGAGGGTCCGCTCCTTGAGGGAGGGATCCTGTGGGGGTGCCTGGTCCGAGGGTCCGCCCGCACCTGGTGCCCCCAGTTGCAGCAAGCCCGGCTCCCCGGTCCTCCTCTCCGCGCCCCTTCGCATGTGGCAGCGCTGCGGATCCACAGTGGCTCCTCAGGGGACCGGCATGCGTGCCGCCAAGAGGCCCACACGACGGCCAGGATCCAGCGTTCCCAGGTCACCTCGCATCCTCTTCCTAGGGCTCCCTGCTTGGGGGGGGGGGCATGGGGGAGCTTGCCAGCCCCTTTGCTCCCTCCCTCCATGCTGCAGAGCAGGGGAAGCTGCCCCTTTGCAAGCCCTCTTGCTCTCTGGGCCTCGGATTCAGTGCAGTTCGAGCAACGTGACGTTGGAGACTATTTATTTATTGCATTTATAGCCCGCCTTTTTTCTTACAAGGAACTCAGCGTGGCTTACATCATTCTCCTGCTCTTACTCTCGATTTGATCCCCACAACAACAACCCTGTGAGGTAGGTTGGGCTGAGATCCTGTGACTGGCCCAGAGGCACCCAGCGGGCTCCAAAGCTGAGTAGGGACTTGAACCCGGGTCGCCTGAATCCCCGCTGTGTGCTCTTAACCACTAGGCCACACTGTCTCCCTCTTGTCCTGGCAGCAGTTTGCAAGTACAGGGGCTTCTGCCAAGCGTGCCTGGAAAGTCCCGAGGCTTTTCCATCGCCTCTGAGGGAGCCGTGGTGCCGGGGGAGGGGGAGGCCTTGAACCCAAGCCCACCCAGCTGCACAAGTGGCAGCGCTGGCTTCTCTGGCTTCCTGTCTCCACTGCCTGGGGGGCGAGGATCGCCCTGGAAAGGACGCGCGTGTCAAAGGGATCCAGCGTCTGGTCTTCCGGCTGACGCTCTTCCAGGGCAGACCCACCACCCTGCTTGTTTGCCCTGCGATCCCTTGGGGGTTGATGGGACATGTGCTTGGCACACGCCGTTTAGCAAAGGAGGACAGAAGCAAGGGTCCAGGGTCCAGGGCTCCACACATTTTGCAGCTTCCCCCAGGCCGGTGGCCCCCCCGAGGGGTGTGACTGCAAACTCCAGGGCCAGCATGCCCAAGTGTCAGGACCCGGGTTCCTCCTTCACACATTCCTACTTCCCAAGCACTGAAAATGCTGCCCCTCCTTCTTCAACTGCCTGCTTGGATTCCACTTCTTCTGCAAAGCCCCCCCCCCCCCCGCCAAGCCGTCAGCGCAGTTCCCTCCGCCCCTCACCTCCGAGGTTCCCCCTTCTGATGGCAGTTAGACTGTAAGCTCCTTGGGGCAAGGGCCCATTTCACGCTTCCATTGCCCTGCCATTCTGCGGGCGTCACGTGCGTGAGTACGAGGCCTCCATTCACATGGGCCGGGCAGTAAGATCTCTAAGGCAGAGCCCTGGGTGTCCACCGATGACAATGGCAGGTCCCTTTCTCAATGGGGGGTGGGGGGGGCGTGCAATTTTCAAGGCGCTTTCCAGCGGAGGAAGAAAGGCAACCTCTTGCTGGAACAGCCTTGGCCCCCACTCTGCATAGACATGCCATTTTCTTCCAGGAGGAAATGCGGGGGGGGGGGGAGCAGAAGGGAATTTTAGAGGACCTGCTGATGGTGGGGTGCAAATTCATCGAAGATTTTCTTCTCTTTGGGAGAGAAATGAGTGTCTGTGAAATGTGCATCGATCCAGTGATTATTTCAAAATGTGTGTGTTGATTAGCACCTGCAGATGTTGTCTTGAGCGTGTTGTGGGACCCCGGCTGTGGATCTGTGAGGGGCATTGCAGCACCCCTGGAAATGGCCAGGACCCCAAACGCTTCCTCAGCACTTGACTTGCTGCTGTACCGTGGAAGCGAAGGAGCAGTCCTCGGTTTCAGCACTGGCTTGCTCTGAGGACAGAGGATGGTAATCAGCCCAGTCCCCCGGCGCACGTTAGGCCACTTTATGGGGCCTTTGCTTGCTGAATTCTTCCTGAGAGATACAACCAGTCACTGAGGCCAGCGACAGGCCCTCACTGTGGGGCAACTCAGAAGAATTCGGAGTCCCACAAATTAAAAGAATCACCAGACTCTATTTATTGTCATAAATAACAAACAGTTTATTACTCAGTTATAATAACAATAACAATAATAACAATAATTATGATAACAGAGTGAAGGAATTCTCCTACCAGAGTTTCCCTCCCACAGAAAAGTTAAATAACAAAATAAATGTGAATGTAAACAGAGACACTCCCCAGAATAAAGGTTTTAGAAGTTGAAACCAGGGGAGCTGCAGCCAGTGGGGGGTCCCCACCACCTTGTTCCGCTCCAGCCCTGCTCACGCTGGCCCAGCTTAACTTGTCCCTTTGGGGCCATTCTCTGCACAGGCTGCCTTCCCAGCCCCCCTTTTCTTTTTTTACTTCTGAAAATCTGAGTTCCCTGGGAACGGAATTCTCTTAATTTCTGAGAAGGGAAAGAAATAGTCCCCTAATCAATCTTATTCGCTGTTGATTTGTAAAAAATAAAATAAAGACATTGAGGAAGGGCACCCTAGAGGCATGCAAGGCGGGCAGACTTCCTGATCAAGGGAGGCGCGCGAAATCAGTGGGCACAGCTTGCTTTACTAGCTCACGTTTCCGCCAAATGCATTGCAAGGAGGAGGGCAAACCAGGCGAACACAGGTGGGAAAAATCGAGTGAGTCAGTCCTGATCTACAAGGAAATTGACACGAAATGAACTAGACCATTCGGCAAAGCTAGAGCTGGGGTACTGATGTTTCTCCCCATCTTTCTATTCTTCCCCTCTCAAAAGGAGAGAATTAAAAAACATTTGCATGAACATAAGCATCCTTTGTACATTTCTGACAATACTTGTCTGACATGATGTTTTTGCGGTGTCCATATTTCTGGAAGTCATCTCCCTAGTTTAATGCACTTGATCCTTCTTTCCTCCAGTGTGTGCATTTTTTGTGCATTTATTTACTGCAGAACTTCATTGCCAAAATCAGAGAAGTGCAATTTTGCTGGACAAAGGAGCTTCAGCTTTCACAGAGGTTCAAAAGTGCAACATTAGTTAAGTTCACAGTAGTATCTACACCTTTCTTCCCCATCCTGGGCCTGGAGAAAGTGGAAAGAGAGCAGGGCCAAGCGAAGCCAGGGCCTGGCTCACAGCTGTGGCTGAGCAAGAACCGACTGACCGGATCTGCTGACATCAGCCGACCTGGACCTGGACCTGGACCTGGACCTGGACCTGGACCTGGCCGACATTTCAGGCCCCTCCAGAGCTGCAGAAGAGAAGGCAGCTTGGCCGCCTGCCCTAGCACAATGCTGGGAGGCTGGCAGTTCTCCACAAATTTGAGATATAGTCCAGGATCCGAACCGCTACGTTGCACGAATGCAGGACCCAGCAGGACTTGCAAGATCTCTGTCCTTTGAGGAGCAGAGCCCTGGCATGCTTCACAGCTATTTCGCCCCATGAGCAGGTGGGCTCCCAAGCAGCGCGGTGCCTGGAGTTTAGGAAACACGTGTCCAGCTCTCCCGGGAGGGCAAAGAATGAGCTGGCGCTTCATCCAGAACGACTCTGCCTGTTTTGTGAGTGCATACAATCTGCATCCTATTTCCAAACCCCAAAGTTCGAGGCAAACCAAATCAGGCATCGTAGCAAACATTTCAGAGGGGTGGATGTGGGTAAACATTTCAGCTTCCTTTACCAAGGTGATAAAAAGCCATCCCCCCACTCCCTGTGTCCCACACATCTTACAGACTTCTGGAAATCTGCCAGCTCTGTAATTTAGGCATTCTCCACACTGCTTTCAAAAGTGGAATCATGCGGTGTGCGCTGAGATCAGAAACCATCTCAGTGGCTTTCAGCAGGCACTGTACATAAAATCGAGAACATGTTACTACCCCTGGAGCACTTAATTAAGGAGAAAGTGCTGTGTGTGGGTCGCGATTGTGTGCTGCCAGGTTTGGTGCCATTCTTGCTCTCGCACTGACACACCATCCATGGAGTCTTATTCTCCGCTTCCCAATCAGCCCAATCAGTTCTCCACCCCCTGCAGCGCCCCAAAAGCTTCCACAACAACGTGACAACGCTTCCTTCCCAACAACGCTTCCTTCCCAAAACGGCAAGATCGCGTTCCCCACATCCATCTGCGGCCGCCCAGAGAGGTGCCTGCCTCCACTTGTGCCACCACCGGGGCAGGCCCATCCCTCTATATTCCAGGCCCTCTGCACGTGTTCCAAAGCACCCCCTTCATCTCTTGCTTCACACTCAAAGTCAGATCTCTAGTGCTGTGCTGCAAAAAGATGGAAGCAAGCTGGCAGATTTCCGGAGAGGCAAGAGGGTGCTGCGGGGGGGGAGAGGTTTTGCACCTGCTCACAGTGACTGCCTTCTGCAGTAAACGGGAAATACAGTTGTCGCTGTCCGTAGCGTCCACCACACCACCTGCCATCTTCCCCCGTTTCTGCTGACATTCCTGATGGATGAGCATGCAGCCACCTCGACGGCGGTCATCAAGTGACTCTTCCATAGCTTCCCTCTCGCCTCCCAGCTTTTCCCCACTCCTCATTCAGTCCTCCTCCTCCCAAAGACGGCCGACATGCTGCGCACAATCCCGCGGATGCCCACAGAGGCCTTTTTGATGGAACTCCGAGAGTCCCGTACCAGGTCCAGGAGTTCGTGGAAGACCACCAAGGCGCCGTGATAAGTCTCTGCGGCAGAGATCTCAAAAAAGCCCGCGTTGGTGGACAGGGCCAGGAGCCGGCCTTCCTCGCTAGAGACGGCTCGCCGGTGTTGCAAGTCCCGCTTGTTCCCGACCAAGATAACGGGCAGCTTTTCCGCCCCACCCCGCCTCTTCAGCTGCTGGATCCGCAGGAGCTGCTGGTGGGCAAACTGGAAGCTGGCGCGGTCGCAGATGCTGTAGACAATGACGAAGCCGTCGGCCCAGCGGAGCTGCTTCTGGTGCCCGCCGCCCTGGGGGCTGGACATCTGTGAGGATGCAAGGGAGGATCCGGTGTTAATGCCACAGAGGTGACAGGGCGGTCCCTGCGGCCCCCTCAGTCACGGGGTCTCAGCCTAACCTACTGCACAAGGTTGTTGTCGTGAGGATAAAATGGAGCTGTGTCAGCTGCCTGTGTTCCTCACAAGAAGGAAAACGGAGGGATGGGGGTGCAGCGAAGGGCCACTGGGATGGCTGGTTTGCAGGGGAAGCTGCATGAGGCGGGACTGCGGGAACTGGGTCTCTTCAGCCTGGAGAAGAGGAGACTCAGAGGGGGTATGTTGGCGACATGCAGGTATGTGAGGGGGTGTCACATGGAGGTGGGTAGAGACCTGTTCTCCCCTGCAGAGGAAGGCAGGACGCGCTCCAACGGAGCAAAGCTCAGGGAACCCGGGTTCCGTTTGGATGCCAGGAAGCACTTCCTGACAGTCAGGACCCCGAGGGTGTGGAATGGGCTTCCACGGGAGGTCGTTGAGGCCCCACTGGTGAGGGTGTTCAAGGATAGGCTGGACATGCACATGGTGGGCATGTCGTGAGCGGAGCCAGCTGGAGCCGGGGGTCAGACTGGATGGCCCAAGAGGCCCCTTCTGGCTCGCTCTGTTTCTATGTTGCTGTGTTTCAGTGTTGTTGTGCTTATTGCTATACTGCCCAATAGCTGAAACTCTCTGGGTAGTTCACAACAGCGCATGAAACAAATGCAAATTTAAAAGCCGTCCTGAGGCCTTCGCGACAGGACGGCATATACATATTCTAAATAAATAAATAAAACCAGTGTAAGAGAAAAAACAATTTGTGGCACGGAGTGCTCCTGAAAACGTCCAACCTGGAGACCCCCCGCGGAGCACCAAATGTTCTTGGGCATCGTGCCGAAAGGATGGCAAGATCAGGCCGTCCCTGGGAGCTCCTTCACGGCTGGGGCCCTCAGTGAGGAAGCCCCCCCGCTTGTGGCCAGCTAGCCTACCTCACAGGGCTGCTGTGAGGATAAAACGGAGATTCCGTGCAGAAAAGGCAGGTGACGATGCGCCACAGCAAGAGCAGCACGGATTCAGGGAACCTGCTGGCACAGGTTGTGGCCGTTGGCGTGAGCCGCAGGCAAACCCGTGGAGAAGAGGCTGTTAGCCAGCAGAGCCTCCATGCTCTCCCTCCAACCCATATTCCCCTGACTTTGCGCCCTCCAAATGGGTTGGACTGCAATTCCCATCACTCCAGCCAGCATGGGGGTTGCAGTCCAATCCATCTGGAGGGCACTCTGGAATGGGGAAGGGCGTCTCCTGGGAGCCCCGATCTAGCAGCACTTAGTCCATGAACCTCCACGATCTCCACCCATCTGGCTGGCTTCACCATGGAATTGCAGGCGTTGGAGGAGCAGAGCGCCCTCTGTGGCTACTAGCCAGGGGGCAATTTGTTGCCACCAGGACCAGAGACAGTGTGCCTGCCCACGATGCCGGGAAACGGGGGCAGAGGGGCTGTTGTACCCCCCCCATGGGCAGGGGGCAGAAGGGTGGGTGGGATGCACCAGGGTCGGATCCAGCTCAGCTCTTCTGCGGCTCTCATTGCGCTCCTGGATTTCCTGATTTAGCCCAAACCCTCCTTTAGCCTCTCGCCCTGCTCAGAAGCAGGGGGCTCATGTGTCATGTGAGTGCGAACCTTGGGACACTTTCCAGATCCTAAGGTAATGTTTTACCTGCGGGCAGACGGAGTCCCAGATGCTGAAGCAAGCCTCTAGGCCAGCCATCGTCACCTTGTGGGTGTAAATTGATTCTGGAAAGGAGGCAAAATGGTTAGGGAGGGAGGGGGCAGCAGAGGAAATGCAGTGGAAATACTGTCATGCCAGAAATCGTGCTTACCAATATCCCCGTATTCGCCAATAAACCTCCGGGTCAGAAAGCGAACGATCAATGCTGGGACGAAATGAGGAAGCGCACGTTAGGAGCCTCCCCGATCCGATCGGCACGGCAGCTCGCCCCGCATGTGGCCGAGGGAGGGGTCGCCCCCACCGACCCCCGAGCCGGACGTGTGACATGCGAGTCACTTCGGAGGGACTGGCTGTGCAACGGCGCCCCCCCCCCCCCCGTGCAGGCAAGCAGGGCTGGGGCCCCGATCCGATCCAGTGGGCAAGGCCCCCACTTCCTCCCAGGGTCCCGGGCCAGAGCAGGCTGCGGGGAAGAGCCTGAAAATATCCCTCGCACCGCGGAGCCGAAGCCTCTGGTCGTCCCCCTCTTGCGCCTGACGCCTCGTACGACGGCGCAGCGGCTCCTCCGACAGCCTCCGGATGCCGCGCTGGGAAGCCCCCTCCCTCCCGCCGCCCGCACCAAGCTGGGAGCGCAGCGGGGGTTAAGCCGGGGGGGGGGGGCTGGCCGTCCCCGGGTGAGCGCGACGAAGCGGGGCCGGCGACCCCCGAGGGGGCGGCGGCCGCGGCTGCCCGGGGCACAGGCTGGGCGGGCGGGCGGCCGAGCGCGGGGGGCGCTCACCGGACTTGCCCACGTCCGCGGCTCCGAGGACGAGGATGTTGGCGTCCAGCTTGGGCGGGCTGCCCTCGGACATCTTCCCGGCCTGCTGCAAGGCCGTCCGCAGCGGCACCAGCATCGCAGACCCGCCGGGGCGGCCGCGGGCGAGGCGGGCGAGGCGAGGCGAGGCAGGAGGGCGACGCGCCACCAGCCGCTTCCCGAGCGCTCGCCCGGCTCGCCCGCGCCTGCCCGCTTTTATAGCGCGGAGGAGGAGCCGCCGCGGGCCGAATGACGGGAGCAGACGGGGCGCGCCCGCGCGTCGCTCCCTCTGCCCCGACACGCGACCCGCCGTGCGTCCACACGTGCGCCGCGAGCCAGGCGGCTACTGGCTGCAAGAGGGAGCCGCGGCAGGCGCACGCCTGCCCCGCTGGCGGCTCCGAAGCTGGGCGCGCCCGGCCGGGGGGCGCCGGCGCCCGCCCCTTGAAGGCGCTGCCCGCATCCTGAGCCCGCCTCCGCGGGAGTAAGCGCTGCGGCTCTCTCGCGAGCGGAAGTGCTGCGGGCGCCACGGCAGCCTCAGGGCATTCCCGGACTGCCTCTGAACAAAAAGCGTTCCCGAGGTTCGCGGGATCGCTCGGGTCTCAGCGAAGAGTCGGGTCCCGTGGGGCCAGTCCAAGGGCCTCCTGTCCGGGCATCCTGCGCTCTACGGCGACCCCTCAGATTGCATCTATAGACCGGGGGGAGCACGCGCGCCCGACAGTCCAAGGGGGCTGAAAAGCGCGACCGGGCGGTGTGGGACCCCCAGGCAGGAGGCGCAGAGGCGCCACGCTGTGCGCTTGCCCATGGAGGCTCCATTCCAGCGGCCACCATTCATGACCATCGATGTGCGCCCCCCACCCCGTCATTCCCTTAATCCCAATCATTTATTCTTTTGATGTTGTACTGGCCAGACACGGGAGTTCCCAGGGCAGTTCACAGCAAGTCACATCAAACACACAAACACGGGTCATGAAAAAGAAACGCACAAAATTTCCACGGATAACATTTCGAACAGTTTGAACCGCTTCAGAGCAGATTCGGTTCAGGAAAAAGCGGGCGTGGGAAAAAGGCAGTGCTGGGAAGAGCCACTGGCGCGCGCGGCCCCGCGAAGATGCCCGTGTCGGCGCCCAGCGACTCCGCCGGGGCCGAGCACGGGTCACGCGCGTGGAGAGGCGGGGAAGCGCCCTCGCTCTTCAGTGCGCATGCCCTTAGGGAATGCCTCTGCCTACCACTGGAGGGGCCGGATTGGGCCCTGGGGACCCTCCTGTGGCCACACCCCCTTCCACTGGGCCCACCGCTCCCCACGAGTGCCGATCTTTGGATATCTTTGCAGCTTTGGTGCAGTTTTCCTCCTCCCTTAAAGGCTGAAGTGGTTCTCGCGGTGCTTCCGTACTGGTAGGAAGGGTTTTCAGCTGTATTTTGGTCTTGCCCCCTTTGACTTGGCTGCTCGGTACTGGAATGCCCCCCAAGCTAGTCCTTCCCCAAAGCCAGACTTGGCCCTTGGGCAGAAAGAGGCTCCCCACCCCTCCAGGCTCACAGAGCCACGTCCTCCTGGAAAAGTGCTTTCTGGAACTCGGAGCCACTGTAGAAAAGACCCTGCGAGGTGGGTGGCAACGCTTCCCCCCTCGAGGGCCAAACCTGGAGCTTCCTTTGCATTGATCCTTGCTGTGGGGGCGGGGGGGGTTGCCGGGGAAGCCCAGCTCTGCAGCTCCCATTCCGCGAGGAGGTCTGAAGCCATGCCTCCTGCAGCCTCGGTCCCCCAAGGAGAGTGTGAAACAGCGAGCCCTGGGGTTGAGCCATGTACCTACAGGAAATGGCTTTAGCCATCGGGTGAGAACTTGGGGCAGCGTAAGCGCCCACTCAGGATTACGCCAACCTGCAGGGGAGGCCTGGTGGGGCTGGCAGATTCCCGTTGGCTCCACTGTCCTGCCTCGCGTCACCAGAAGCAAAGCGGGTTCAGACAGGGCAGGATGCCAGGGCTGCAGCTCTGGGCGCAGGGACCCTTTCCCCGCAACCAGGCGGGGTCTGGCTCCTGGTGGCCTGGGGACGGGACCAGAGGGCGGGCTCTGGCAGCAGCCCCTCCTCCCTCAGCTCCCCGGACAGTGCAGGGTCGGGGCGGGTGAGACAGACGGGGTGCCGGGGTGAGGGGCTGATGAGCCGAAAGGTAGGACGGTGCCCATAAGGAAGGGGGTTCCCTGGCCTGGTGCCTGCATGGAAGGAACCCATGCAGGCCTGCTGCCCAGAACCATCAGCCGTGGAGCCAAGCAGCGAGGGGCAAGCCTGGATTGGACCCTTGTGGAACTGGGCTGCCCAGGACTGGGGATGCACGGTGGGCTTGTCCCGGCAGAGTCTGCAGGTTTCCTCCCATGTCTCGGAAAGCGCGCCAGGCCAAGAAGACGTCTCCAGCGGCTCACGGAACAGCGGCTGCTACTTGTCCTTGTGGCACATCAAAGAGGGACGCCGCTTGGGCAGGGTTTGGCTCCTGGTGAGTGTCATGCAAATGCCAGATGCAGCCACCGGCCACGACAAAGCGGCCCGAGTCCGGGAGCAGAGCCTAGGGAATCCAACCCTAAGCAATTCCTCATATCCCTACCAGGACCTAGTACAAGAGGAAAGCGTTGTTGAACTCCTTGAAACAGCGGCCAAGGATTATCAGATGTACTATATACTGAAGTGGAGAACTGCCAAAGTCGCATTGGACTTCAAAAGAAGTCCAAAAAATGTTTAGATCTAAGCTTGACCCGGAGCTGTCCCTGGAGGCCCAGTTGGCAACGGTGGCGAGGAGCGCTTTCCTACAGCTTCGGCTGGTCCATCAGCCGCATCCTTACCTGGACAAACACTGCCTGGCAACAGAGATTCACACTCTGGTAACCTCCCTGTTGGGCTACTGCAATGCGCTCTGCGTGGGGCTGCCCTTGAAGACGGTCCGGATAATTCAGCTGATACAGAAGAGAGTGGCCAGGTTGCAAACGGGGACCGGTCCTTTTCTCGTATAATGCCAGTCCTCTATCAGCTCCACTGGCTTCCAGTTGAAGTCCGGGCCCAATTCAAGGTGCTGGTTTTGACCTATAAAGCCCTGAACAGCTTGGGACCAGGATACCTGAAGGAACGTCTCCTTCCTTATACGCCCTCACGCCCCTTAAGATCTGCGGGAGAGGCCCTGCTCCAGGAACCCTCCCTGAAGGAGGTAAAGAGGACAGCTACTCAGAACAGGGCATTCTCTGTGGTGGCGCCTAGATTGTGGAATGTGCTCCCTGCCTGGTGCCAAGTTTATATTCTTTTCGGCGCCAGGTCAAAACCTTTTTATTTAATTGTTATTTAAAAAACTAGCATTTTAATGTTCAACAGTCGCTTTTTATTTAATTTATATTTCCTGGTTATTTGTTATTTATAATATTGATATGGTTTGTTTTATTGTGTGTTGATTTTAATGGTTGTAAGCCTCCCTGAGATGCCTTGCATAAGGGGTGGCATACAAAAGTTTTAAATAAATAAATAAAATGAAGGAACTGGTTAAAAGGGAGTTGAAAGGGGGAGTCAAGAGGGTTACATCCCTTGCTTGGGGACGACCCAAAGCCACGGTGTTAGAGGACTGGTAACTTGTCTACCGCAAAGTTAGAAAGGCTCACCAAGTCCAAGACCATATTGCACGGGTCACGAGCAAGGCCAAGGCAACTTTGGGGAAAACGGTTCCCCCAGGAAACGGAAATATCGCCCAGCGGAGGAAAACTGCAGAAAGCACACCCTTGCGCGAGGGAGAGAGATGCGAGCAGAGAGAGAAGGCAAATAATCCAGCGGCCTTTGAGACAGTGTTGGGAGACCACAGGATGGTGCCCAAACTGACTTTAGATTTTCAAAGTGTGCTCGTGTTTCCATTTTCCCCAAAAATCTCCTTGCCCCAAAATTTCCCGGGGAAAAAAAAAGAACAAAACAGAATACCCCTGGTTCCATGGCTTCAAAATCTTCAGAAATTTTAAATTTCTCTCTAAAAGCAACCTGTAGAGACATAGTAGTTTTTAATTAATCCCCTGTTTTGGTCAAACCTGGCTGTCAAAGGAGCTGACCTGATAACCTGTCTTCCTGCAGGGAAGGTACTCAAGTGATGGCTAGTGAAGGCTACCAGTCCTCATGGCTGTGTACCCCCTCCAGGATCAGAGGCGGTGTGCCTGTGTGCACCAGCTGCAGGGGAACGTGGGCGGGAAGGTGCTGTGCCCCCCCCGTCCCACCTGTGGCTTTGCTGTGGGCAGCTGCTGGGCCGCCGTGTGAACAGGACTGTGGCTTGATCCGGCCGCGCCTCTTCTGACGCTGGCCCGCCCGGAAGCGCCCGACCCAGAGCCTGCTCCCTCCGAGGCCGTGCCCCGTGCTGCCGGGCGGGGAGTCCCCCTCGGCAAGGCCGCTGCAGCCTCTTCTGCACTCGCAGAGGCCCTGCGAGGAGAACGAGGTTGCAGACTGCCACCGTGTGTCCTGCAGGAAAAAGCCTCCCCGTGCAGCGCCTCGCAGCCCGTTTCCTCAAGGGCTGTGTTCCCCCCACAAGCACCTGCAGGGACTGCGCGCCAGCCGCGGGGGAGCCCGGGCCGGACCCGAGTGGGGCTGAAGGAGCATCCCTTCCGCAGCTGATGCCTCCCAGATGCGTGGGGCTCCAACTCTCCTCCGTCCCAGCCAGCACGGCCCTGGTCTCCTTCCAGCCCTGCAAGGCTCAGGACAGCCTTCCTCCAAAGCCGACAGCCCACGTCAGTGGCGATCTGGAAGGTTTCGAAATCTGCAGCTGATCCGCAACATCTGTGTCTTCTTATTTATTTATTTTTCGATTTCTAGCCTGCCTTTTTCCTACCAAGGGCTCAAGGCAGCTGACATCATTCTCCTCCTCCATCTCGTCCCCACAACAACAACCCTGTGAGGTGGGTTGGGCCGGGAGTCTGTGACTGGCCCGAAGTCACCCAGTTGGCTCCATGGCCCAGTGGGGACTCGAACCCGGATCGCCTGAGTCCCGGCCCCGTGCTCTAACCACTACACCGCACTGGCTCTTGTGGCTTCTTCCCACTGCCATTCCTCTGCAGTAAGAAAGCAAGGTGCCCATGATTCTTCTACGGCCCTCTGCTTGGAGGACTGCCCCCTACTTTGAAGGCCACTCTCTGGTTGAACGTTCAAGGTGAAGAATCCTCAGAAGAAGGACAATCAGCTCGAGGCTGTCCCTCAGCGGGGACTGGCTACAGGGGGAGGCTCCCCGTGTCCCGGCCCCGGCTGCCTCACCAAATGCACACCGAGAGGTGCTCAACAGCGCACCTTTTGCGCCGGCCACGGCCCGCTTTCGTCCCCTGCTCTGGTGATGCGCACCCGGGGTCTCGGCAGGTCGCCCTCGGCAGAGGACGAGAGGAAAGACAGGTGGAAGGGCGGCTGTGGCCTCGCATGCCCAGAGCAGCTGCCTCTTCCCAGGTGTTCGGGGGCTCGCGGCAGCCACGAGGCTTGTCCCTCGCTTCGCATGTGGGCGAAGGGGCTCCCGCGCCGTTAAGTCGCAGGAGCGGCAGCCGCAGAAAGCCGGCGAGGCGGGCACTGGGGGGCTCTCCCTGCGGACGGGGCGGCAGAAAAACGCCTCCCGGGCCGTGGTGCCGAGCACCTTTTCTCCCTGAGAATGCGGGCTTCAGGCTGGGGAAAGGTGCCGCTCTCGTGCCAGGGGAGCGCACGAAGCAGAAGGCCTTCCAGCCCCACCCACCGCCTGGTCTGACTTGTCTGGGCACATAGAAGCCAGGAGATAACGGATCTCAGGCGTCTTGTGGCTGATTTCCAGCTGAATCCGACCTTCCCCACACGCTGTCATTAAAGGCGGCATGTGGATGCCGCGGAATTGCAAGAACAGGGCCCTTCTGGTCGCTGCAGGAAAGCTCTCGGAATAACCGCTTGCCAGGCCAGACAGCAGAGTCCTGCAATGACCGGCGATGCCCCGGACGGAGCTGCACCTGGTGAATGTCCGGAGCAGTCTGCCTGGCGCTGCGGGGCCTGCAGCCGGCAACCCGGCAGGGCCGTTGGTGGCCAGCTTGTTGTGCCACTTGCAGTCTTGCCAAGATGTGGCAAGTCCATCGGATGAGGAAGGAAATGGAGCACAGCAGACACGGCGTGCCAGAGTTGAGCGAATGCCAGGGCCGAGACCAAAGCAGCAGAGGGCAAATTGCGCAAGGGGTCTTGTGACTTACAATCGCATTTTGCAACCCCCTGAGGAATATCTGACCAGAAATTAGCACGTCCGATCATTGTTGCAGATGTGCAAATCGGTTCCTCCGTGTCATCCGGAGTCCCTTGCTGCTCTCTCCATGCCAGCCAGTGGCAGGGCAGTCGCTCAAGTGCCCACTTCTGCAAGGAACATCAAGTGACTCATCTAGAAACAGCCTTTTTCTGGGAAAGAGAAAGCACCCTGAAGTGCAGCTATTGTGGTTAACCAAGACCCCGAAAAGCAGGCTCTCTGTGTAGCCAGCAAGAGGATCGCCAGTGCTGAGAGCAAACCAAAGGAGGCCAACGTCTTCTGCATTCAGACGTGCATCTATCCGGCTGAGTCCAGGAAGCTGGACGAGTGGATCTGTGTCCTGATCCAGCAGAACGGTTCCTGTGTTCTTTTACTTTCTTGCCTGCTGGTTTGACCCCGGGGCCGGGGAGTAGGAGCCACAGAGCCTTGTCCCCTTGCTAACACAAGCGCCGCGGGAGCCACAGGCTGCGTCACGGGCGCGGGGGCCCAGCGGGGGCTCGCAGGCACTCCGCCCCCGCACCTCTTCAGCCGCAGGGAGGCAGACCTGCTCCGAAGGTGCTGTGCCCGCAGGCTCAGTGGCCCTTCTCTAGCGGCTGGGGAAAGGCAGCCTCCGGGCAGAGCCACGCTGCCCCTGCTGGGGCGGCTTGATCCAGGAGAGACCAGGGGGACTCCTCGGGTCCTCATGGGGGGGATCACTGCAAGATCCAGTTCCTGGAGGTGGATCGACACAAGTGCCCGGTCCCTGAGGTCTCTCCCGGGAGCCGTCGCTCTGTGCACGGTCAGGATGAGTGCCTGCACTCCCACGCTGCCCACTCAGCACCTGCGTATGCAGCTCCCACATCGCCTCCGTGGGGCTCGCATCCACCCACAGCCGCTCCATCCCCACTGGTTTGGGGCCCGGACTGGGCCAAGTCAGCCCGCCGCTTCTTTCGCCAGCCCCATGAGGGGCCTCCCGGGGCTGCGGGGCTGCCAGGAGGGAAGCCGCGGCCCCCATGCACCTGCCTGACCGCTCGTGCCCGCGGCTGCCGCGTGGAGGGGAAGTCAGGGGCTGTGCGTCGGGCCCGTTGCCCCACTCAGACATAAAAGTGCTGAAATGGAAATCCGGTTTTGCAGAGTTGGCAGAGCTCACGACTGGGGAAAAGGAAGCGCCTTGGAGTTCCCATAAGCAGCCCTTGAAATAGCCCTGCTCCCCGTGGGGTTATGGGGCCAGGCTTCCTGGCAAGATGCTGCACCAGCACCTCTGCCACGCCTGGCTTCCTGGGGCTCTCCGAGCCGAGCTGCAGCGCTCGCAGGAGCTGTGGGAGCTGAGCTTCCAAGAAGCCAGAGCATGCTCTTCTGCAGTGCAATGCAAGAGGTCTGGCAGGGCGGCTTGGACCGGAATGGTCCGTGAATCACAGAACAGAGGAGCTGGAAGGGGCCAGGAGGTCAAGTGTCCACCCCCTGCTGGTGCAGGTCACCAAGTCACCCCATTCCACAGAGGGCTGCCCAGGTTCTTTCTGAATGCCTCCAGTGTGGAGAGCCCCACCTCTCCGGGCAGCTGGTTCCACTGGCGTATTGCCCTGACCGTGAGGGAGCTTTTCCTGATGTCCAGCCTGAACCTGGGTTGTTGCAACTTGAACTTATTCCGTGTCCTGCACTCTGGTTTCAGCAAGAAGAGATCTTGACCTTCCTCTTTGTGGCAGCCTTTGAGGTGCTTATAGAGGGATATCATGTCCCCCTCAGCCTTCTCTTCTCAAGGCTGAGCATGCCCAGTTCTCTCGGTCTCTCCTCACAGGGCAGTGCTTCCAAACCCTGGGTCATTTTGGTTGCCCTCCACTGACCCTTTCTAATTTTCCTGCATCTTTCTTAAATCTTGGTGCCCAGAAGTGGACACAGGACTCCAGCTGAGGTCTGAAGATCCACGTACTTATTTATTAGATTTATATCTCACCACTTTTCTTTTTTAAAGAACTCAAAGCAGCTTACATCCTCCTCCTGGTGCTGCTCTCAATCTTATTCCCACAAGAACAACCCTGTGAAGCAGGCCGGCCTCTGTGCCCACAATCCACCTCCAACTTAGGGTGACCCCACGCAGGGGAGTCCCCCAACGCAAGGCTGCAGCTGCCCTTGGGGAGTCGGTCTGGTTCATCTCTGGTCTTCCTCCTCTTCTCCTTCCTTCCACTTTCCCCCAGGCGTGGCCGTTTTCTGCAGGGAGTCCTGCCCTTTCAGGATGTACCTGAAACAGGACAGCCTCCGTTTCACCGTTTTTGCTTCGAGGGAAAGCTCTGGGTTGCTTTGATCCAGGGTCCGCTCGCTCCTCTTTCTGTGGGTCCGGGGCGTTCGCAAAGCTCTCCTACAGTGCCGTGCTTCGAGCGCAGAGTGACTGGGAGGACAAGAGGGTGGGTGTCCTTGGCCTTGGCCTCCATGGAGACAACCACGCCCTGGACAATCTGCTCCAGTTCCTTCACTGCTGCCCTTGCGAGTCTTCGCCTGCTCTTTGCTGTGGTCTCCCTTTGAGCTGATGTCTGAGCTGAGAGATGCAGAATCTTTCACAATTCCAGTTCTTCACTGTTGACGGTAGAAGTCCTGCAATTCTTCAGTAGTCATAATTGTGCTGTTCACTGAAATGGACACAAATATATTAACAATAGTTTGCAAAACACAATGCAGCAAGACGACATTTTAAAAACTGCCATAAACAAATTCCTCCAATATACATTTTCAATAAGTAGAACAATTCCAGTGCGAACTGGGTCCATCAAACGCCGCAGACTCCAAGCCCCCACATGCCATGAAATCCCCTCAGATGGGAGGTGGGAAACAATCCGCTCGTGCGGCTCCTAGCTCATTGCGCTGCTTTCCTAGATTTCACGCTGCCTTGGCTATGGAGGCGTCTATTATTGTGGGACTGAGCAACCTCCAAGCTTAGCCTCTCACAGTCTCCTCTTTCGAAGTCGAATGCAAGCGTTGGGCAGCGGCAGCCGTTCTGCGGGCACTGAAAATGTGTTTTGACACTCCTGTGCATGTTTAGATGGGAAAAGGGCCTGCAACTCCCTGCTGGCCCCCGTCCCAAAGGCACACCTGAAATAGCCAGGATGGACTCTCGCTCTTCTCCGGGGCTTGGTCCACATTACAGGAAGGGCCGTGCTTTTCGCCCTGGAGAGCCCGCACGGTGCGCTGGGTAAGACTGTGGGTCTGGGACTCAGGAGATCCAGGCCCACGGTCAGCCCAGCCTACCTCACAGGGCTGCTGTTGTGAGGATGAAAACCAAGTAGAGGAGAATTATGTTAGCCCTCCTGGGATTCTTGCAAGAGGAAGAGAAGTGGGACAGAACTACAAAGGAGCGACGACGACGGCTGAAGAAGGACAAGAACTTGGTAAGTCACACAAAGCTATAAACCGATGTCAAAGAGAAGTGAGGCAAAACCAGGCCGGCGCAAGGAGCGCTGAAATGCGATGCCCCCCCCCCCCCGCCACGGGTTCCAAATACTTCAGAGGTTCACGTGCCTCCTGGCTCTCTGGGGCAGCCCTGCTCAGGACCAGCCGGGGAGGATGTGGGCATCTCTGCCAGTTCCTGCCTCACGCAGGGCGCCGCTGATTCACCCCGGCTGGAGAACCACCCCCGGTGCTGTTTTCGGACTGGCGGGGAAGTGGCTCATCCTTTCCCCTTTGTGGCCTGGATTTCAGTTCCTGCAGACGTGATTAGGGGAACCCTTGCACCACAGTGGGGCCACTTACGGCCCCACACGGGCCTTACGCTGAGCCACACCTGGGCTTACCTGGGCTATGCCGGTACCTGGCAAGGGGCGGGGCCTGAAGCTGCGGGGAGGAGCCCCATGAAGGACTGGCAGTCGAGCCCGTTTCTTTGGGGCAGAGCCTAGCAAGAAACGCAACTGTGTACAGGGTGGTGGCCCTGCGGTCTTCTAGCTGCAAATCCCATCATCCCCGATCATTGGCTAGGCTATCATCCAGCCAGAACAGGGTCTTCACCCCTGCTCAAAAGCTAGCCAGCCCTGATCCTTTGCCATCCTGGAGGGAAGAAAGAAAATGGGACCCTTGGCCAGGTTGAGTGGGGGGGGCGGTAGGGTGGCTCATGCGGTAATCCTAGCTGCCCCCCCTTGGACCCTCTGGGTCCAGCCCACACACCAGCTGGGTCTGACTGCCTGGTCCCGACCTCCTCTTCATCGCGAAACGGCAATTTGGGAATGTCCTTTCGGGACCACTTCTCCTGCCAGCGTGGAAAGAAAACCAGATGAAACGGTGCTTCCGACTTCTGATCTGGACCATCTTTAGGATCAGGCAGCCACAGAATCCGGAACCAGTTGCTCTCCTGGAACGAAAGGAAAGCCCACCCAGGCTGCCCATCCGTTTACATTTGATTTTTGATCGACCTTTCGAATCCATGTCTAGCCAGGGCTACAGCCACCCCTGGGGTTCCAACCTCTCTGTCCAGAGTCTGACTCGTCTGAAGAGCACCAGGTTGGGGACGGGTGTTGCAAACGTGTCTTTTTTATTTTGTTTATTTACTTCATAGATTTATATACTGCTGACCCTTTCCCAAAATATCTCTAAGCCGTTCCCAGTGCATTTCAGTGCATTAAAATACAGGCTGGATGCATTCAAATAATAATTGCTCACATGTGTATCTAAACATTCATACAAACTTTAGAACCAGTGAAACCCAACGCAATGGCATCATTGCAAGCAGGCAGACAGACAAACAGGGCAGGGCGGGGGGGGGGGGTTAAGCCAGTGCAGCGTCGCAGTTCAGAGCGTGGGACTGGGACCCCGGCGACCCGGGTTCTGGTCCACTCAGCTGTGGAGCCAACTGGGTGACTGTGGGCCAGTCACAGACTCTCAGCCCGACCTCCCTCACAGGGCTGTTGCTCTGAAGATAAGATTGAGCGGAGGAGAATTATGTAAGCTGCCCTGAGTTCCTTGGAAGGAAAAGGGGCAGGAGGTAAATCTAATAAATATAATAAAATGACAAACCGGCTCCTGAATCAGCATTAAAATCACCACGGCTGGCAGGTGCCTCCTGAATTCTTTTAAGTGGGGGTCACCGCCAGGGTGCTGGGATCCGGACTCTCCTCCTTGTATTCCCGCCCTGCCCCCCCCCGCCGCAATTGCCAGCCCCTTGGCCCTTCAACCCCCTCCCTCTGGACTGCAGAGCAAAGGCCTGCAAGAGGTCAGGTGTGGTTGGTGGGCTGGGGGGGGGGGCAGGACCCATGCCCAGCCTCTCACAGGACCGTGCCTGCGGTCTGAGCAGAGCCTGCAGAAGAAGGTGTGCTATTGGAAGCGCTCCAAGGTCAACTCACGCCTGTGCCTCTCGGAGAAGAAAGAAGCGAGCAAGAAGAAAGAAAGGGCTGTGCCTGCAAACCGCATTCCTCCTTCCTTTGCTTGGGGGTTTCCCCTCCCACAGCCGCTTTCTGCCTGAAGTCAAATGGTTCCCTCTTCCCTTTCTACAGGCAGCGGGATCCTTAGGAGACTGCTGGACACACCTGTGGAATTGACATAGGCAGGTGCAATTCTGCTCTGGGGCCCTGAGCCCCAGGTGTTCCCCCTACCTAGCACCACCTTGCTCAGCTTCACTGAGGCGTGGCTACCTGCTGCTTCTGAGCCAGGCAGCAGTGGCATTTCTCTCTGTTTCCTCCTGAAATGGAGTTCACAGGTTTGCCACGCATAAAATAGTTTTTCTTCTAGGTTTGCAGACTGTGGCGACGTGCACCTGTGGTTGAATCCATCCTTTCCGAGCTTGCAGACCGTCAGACCTTTCGTTCTATCAGCCAGTGATGGATGCAATCTCTTCCCACCTGGATTTTGTGCTGTTCGCTGGCACTGGAGGATTTGCGCAAGTGCGTATGGGCACTTGTGCAAATTAACGCAAATCCCCTCCGTGCAAAAAGTGAAACGCAAGTCCAAGAGCCAAGAGTGCCTGCATGTCTCATAAAAAGAAGGCCCGCTGCAGAATCCAGAGACAAGATGTTAAGTTGGCCCAGCCACACTCCAGTGTCCCGTGGAAGGGGCTGATTGGCAGCGACCGTGTGGTTTGCACGAGGGATCAATTAGCTTTCTTATTTAGCAGGCTCTTTCCCCACCCTTCAGCCATGAAGGCCCCAAGAATGGCTTGCGAAGATTAAAGCAGCCCCTGCCCTCAGGTTTAGCTTTGAAAAGACAGGGCACAAAAGGAAAAGGGTTTGGGAGGGAAGCGGGGAAGCAGTGCTCGGTCCGCAGTCCTTGGTCTCAAGGTGCAAGGCCTGGACGGTCGCTCCCTTGCTGTGACGGTGACCCGGGAAGAGCGCTGGGGGCAGGCCTGGCGCCTGGCGGCTGGATGGAGCCCGAGCCTCGGAGGGCGGACTGCCGGAGCGTGCGCCTCGTCCGCAAGCAGAGCTGCCGCACCCCGTTTGCCCCTGCGTCGAGAGGCAAAAAGTGGCAGGCCGGGGACTCTGAGGCGCCTAGAAGCACTTGCGAAAGGGGCCTCGGGGGGCTGGTCGGCCGCAGGCTGAACGTGAGCCAGCCCTGTGACGCGGTGGTCAAGAGGGCGAACGCCACCCTTGGTTGCATAGCCGGAAGTGTGGCTTCTAGATCAGGAGAGGTATTACTACCACTCTATGCGACTCTGGTGCGCCCGCAACTGGAGTATTGTGCTCAGTTCTGGGCCCCTCATTACAGGAAGGATATAGCCAGGTTGGAGTCAGTGCAGCGTAGGGCCACAAGGTTGGTGGCTGGTTTGCAGGGGAGGCCGTATGAGGCGAGACTGAGGGAACTGGGTCTCTTCAGCCTGGAGAAGAGGAGACTCAGAGGGGATATGTTGGCGACATGCAGGTACTTGATGTTGTATCCCACAGTTTTACAGATGAGAGACCAGTTGGTATTTTTAAGAGAAGGTTTTTTTATTTCCTATAGGGATGACACTCTCCCACAAGGACAGGATGGGTGCCGCACCCTTTAGAGGGACAACGGAGTATTTATACCTTGTTACAAACAAAGGGAGAATTGTTTTTGACAGCCTACGCAAGCGAGCTGGCATGATACAGAGGCAAGACGGTTTTGCGGTTAGTCCATATTTTGATACAAAAGCGGAGCGACTTGCAGCTAGCCTATCCTTTGAAGAACACTCTGTATATGCCTGGGGCGGCTGACAAGCCTCCTATTGTGCTGACCCCAATACACAACTGATAGCCTCCTGCCACACCAATCCTGCCAGGTGGGTGGGGCCCAACATTTGAGGGGGTGTCACACGGAGGTGGGTAGAGACCTGTTCTCCCCTGCAGAAGAAGGCAGGACGCGCTCCAACAGAGCCAAGCTCAGGGAACCCAGGTTCCATTTGGATGCCAGGAAGCACTTCCTGACAGTTCGACCCCGAGGGGATGGAAGGGGCTTCCACGGGAGGTGGGTGAGGCCCCATCGGTGTGGGTGTTCAAGGATAGGCTGGACATGCGCATGGTGGGCATGTCGTGAGTGGAGCTGGCTGGAGCCGGGAGTCAGACTAGATGGCCAGGGAGGCTCCTTCTGACTCAGTGTTTCTGTTTCTATGTTTGCTCCAGAAGAGATGTCAGAGCCAGCATCAGGGATGGCCTTCAAAAACTCAGGATTGCCAACCTTTCTTTCAGCTGCTGAGCCTTTGCCAAAGGTGTTCCAGGCAAAAGCTTAGCACCTGAAGCCTTTCTTGACATGGAGTCAGAGTGAAGGGAACAGCTTCACCTGTGGAGCTTCTGTCTGCCACACAGCTGCTCATAGCACAGATGCCCTGTCCTAAGGAGAGGGCCGTCTCAAATCAAGATGTTCCGTACAGCAGTGCGCTCAGCTTTTCACATGAGAGAGGCTCCTCTCTGCCTAGAAGCCCTGACCAGTCTCCTTGAATGTGTGGGTGTGAAGATGATGATGATGCGTTCATGGTGCAGCTTTCTTCCTCTTGCAAGGGACCCCGGGTTGCTTGCAAGGTCCTCCTCCTCTCGCAATGACAACCCTGTGAGGGAGGCCAGGCTGAGACGCAGTGGGACGCTCCACAGCCGACTGGGGCTTAGAAGCCGGCCCCACTGCGCTGCAGGCCCACGCTGGCGCTCCCTGGACACGGGCAACGAGTCCCCTTCCCCTCGGCTGCCTCGCGCTTCCCAGGGCTGGGCTTCTGGCTCAGAACGCAGCGTCTGGGCCAGCCAAGTGCCCACACCACCGAAGGGAATCCCCTCCACGGGAGAGAACAAAGAGTGTCTCTCCTGAGTCCGCTCACAGGGAAGGGAGGGGCTCGTGTGGAAACCCCCACAGCTTCTACTAGTCGGAGATTCCAGGGGGGATTCTTCTCCCTGTCCCCCCACCTTGCAGGAAGGCCGTGGTGCGATGGTCACGGTGTTGCATGGGGGACCCGGGAGATCTGGGTTCGAGTCCCCGCTTGGCCGTGGGAGTGAGAAAGTTGGCCAGTCTCGGTCATGGGTTCCCAAATCCCAGATGATGATTTGGAAACAGAAAGTGAAACATGTTTCGGTGAGATCGGAGGGGGGAGGTTGGGCGTGGAGGTGCTTGTCTCAGGGCCAGGCGCTTTGCTGAGCCTGGCAGTTCCTGGGAATGTGCAGATGTCCAGCCGGGGGTGGGGTCTCTGAGGAGGAGGAATTCTCAGGGGCGGGCCGGCCCCCACCGCTCTCAACCGCATGGCAGTGTCAGCAGAGGCAAGAGCCCGACTGAACGAGCGGCACACAGAGGGGGCATGCTCGCCGAGCGGATTGGGCCCGGGCGTGCGCATCAGGAGTTCCTGGAAGCAAACGCTGGGCTGGGCTCACGCTGTTATGATCCGAGGTCCCTCCTTCAAACAAGGACCGGTCACAGGCAGCTCTCCGTGCGAACTAACTTTATCGCAAACCGCCTGGAATGGATCTCTGAGCATGCACAGAGTGGCTTGCTGAAAGTGTATCCACTGTAGAGTGGTGCGTTGGGAACCAGGACATATCAGCATCTGGCTCTCTCCATCGCTGGGCAAAGTGGACCCACGCCACTGAAGCCCCCGCTGCTAATGATGGAGGGGGGCTCCCAGACCCCTTTTGAGTGGATCCTTCATTCCTCAACAAGCGAACTGGCAGCCCGGAGCCGCTCCTCCCTGGGGCACAGATTCCCAGAAACCAGGAGAGAGGATGCTGACCACCCACCCGTGAAGGGAAACACCTCAAACCGGCTCATCTTGCTGCAGTTTTGCCTTCCAAAGAGTGACTTGGCATGCCAAACTGAGCTCTGACGGGCACACAAATAAAAGCACAACCGCCTCCGGAGGTGTGTGGATCCTACGGCTCTTCTTAAGGAGGGGGGCTGCATTTGCTTGCTTGCTGGCACATGGGCCGTGTGCCTCTTTTGGCGCTTCCCTCAGCCAGGTAGAGGCCAGGGATGGTCCACGGAGGAGCCCTGGCAACTTCCACAGAAGCCTTCTAGCAGATCAAAACTGCTCAGTGTAAGCTTGGAATCTGGAGGCAAAAAGCTGGACTGTTTTGCTGCTGCCGCATTAACAGTCCCAAGTGCTGGGATGTGGCGGAGACCTGTGGCTCGCACAGTGTGTGCTCAAGCCCGGCCGGAGCTCCCTCCGGGACCGATAGGACTGCCACGTTTTCCACCGGAAGGCCTCGGCCAGGAGAAGAGCCCATGTGCCACAGCAAGAGCCGCGTTTCTCTGGCACACGCTCCCCTGGGAACAGGGGCGTGCGGGAGCCACCTCCGGCACGGCACTGGGGCCACGAGCGGCCCTGTGTGCTCCCCCCCGCCCCCCAGTCCACCAGGCAGGGGGCTGAGGCGCCAACGCTCTGGAGATGCCTCCTGCCAGAGCACGGCTGCAGGCCGGCCGACCTGGTCGCTCCCGGGCCGGGCAAGGGTGCCTCCAGGGAGCCCCACCGGGCATCGGGGGGGGGGGGGGCGCAGGGGCCAAGCGAGCTGCCCAGGGAGCCCCCGGCCCACCCAGGGGCGGGGGGGGGCGGGGGCAGGGGCACCAGGGCTGCGGAAACAAGCCCCCTTGGAGCGCGCTCCTCGAGGCCCCGCTCTTCGCGACAGCTCTGCTGCTCCGGTTCTGACGTGTCAGGAATGCAGAGGCCCGCGGTTCGAGAAGGCGGCGCGGCGGGCCCTTTAAGGAAAAGCCACGCCCCTTTCCTGAGCTCTAGGAGAAACGGGGGAAACTCGCTTTTCGTTGTTTGCCTTGCAGTTCGGCGGCTGCTGCCAGGATCGCGAAGGGGAGATGGAAGCGCTGCCGGGAACGGGAATGTTCACAGAGGACTAGAAGGCTGCCCAGCGCTCGTGAGCTTTGACTCTGCGCACCTGGAACGAAGAGAGACGGTTCTCTTCTCCCGTCCTCCTGTTTGCAAAGCCGGAGAGCAGCCCAGGTAAAGCTCGCGGCCTCCTTGTCTCTCTCTTCCAGGGCTTTTTGCTGTTGATTCAAGGTTTACGAGCCTGGGAGAGGAAATCGCGTAACTGGACGTTGGCGGGGGGTGCCGCGCGCGCCTTCCTGGGCAAGGGAACGCCAAGTCCGCGGAAACTCTCCGCGCGCGCACCATGCACACGCTCCCAGAATGAATACACGTGTGTGTCGTGTCACACTTACATGCCGTCTACCTCTCCCTGTGTGACGAAATATAATACACACACAGTTGAATAAAGAGGGCGGCGGCCTTTTTGCAAGCGTCCTTTAAACGAGGACTCCGGTGCTGAATAATAAACGCAGTTCCTCTGAGCATGTTCAGAGTGCCACAGCAGGAGAATCGCAGCCAGGCTTCCCCTGATGGGTTTAGGGGACAGGCTGGGGTAGGCCTGACGCCGGGGCTCCCGCGGGGGGGGGGGGGCAGCCGCGCCCCTTGTTTTCAGATGCCCAGTTCCATGGCCGTTGCCACAACAAGTGTTTCTGCTTCTTGGGCCAGACGCGTGTCCTCTGGGTGGGATCGGATTCCGACAGACATGGCCCTCCCGTGCGGGTGCGGACTGGCCTTTCTGCGTGGCCCCCTCCCCGGAGGGCCCTCCGGGGCCCCTCAGCCAGCCGAGACGAGCAGGTCAGCCCCTTCCTTGGGGGGCGCCGGAATCCCCCCGCCGGAGGACGGCAGCCCGGGCGCGGGGGGGGGGGGCGAGCGCCTCGCGTGCGCGCCGTCGGTCGTCGTGAGGATCGGCGCACGGGCAGCGCTCCGGAACGTGTGCACGGCGCGGCATGCGAGTCTCTGCGGGGGCGAAGGGGCGACGGCTCGGGGACCCGTGTCCGCGTTGCCGCGGAAGCAGGTCTGGCCTCTAGTCTCTGCTCAAGGAGTGGAGCCGCGGGTCGTCACGTCCCCGCTCCAGACTTCCCCCCTCATGAAATACGGAGACAGCCCTACCTTGCAAGGCTGTCGGTGAGTCCTCCGTGCAGGTGAGCGATTGGCTGTCCCTTCCGGGGCAATGCAGGCGCTAGAAGCATTGACGGGTTGTATAGCCCCTATTCATATTGCATGGCATTTTCTCTGCTCCAGGTTAAGACAGCCTTTATCCTGAAGTTTTTCAAATCGTCTTGGTACTCTGTGGCTTGAGGGAATGATTCATTCCAAGGTTTTTCCTCTAACACGGTCATTTTTAGCCACTTTTAATTTTCTGGCATTTTTCTCCTGGAAACAATTTTATGTACTGTTGTGAACTACCCAGAGAATGTCTCCTATGGGAGGATGATGATGATGATATCCCACCCTTGGTAACTAAGAGCAGTATGGTTCATGAAAGCCCAAGGCTTAGTTCTGTGTGCGTTAAAAGCCATGTGGCTAGCCCTCATGAGAGTTATGAAGTTCTGGAACATATAATAGGGTTTCTAAGTAAGTGGGGGTGTTATTCCCTCACGATGCAGATTACCTCAAACCGTGCTTCCTCAGAGCCAAAGAGGAGATCCCATGGCCAAAGCCAGGTGCATGGCCTTTTACACATGTGCCTAGTTCTGATCTCTCGGCTGCCTAACAGGCAGACATTCAACAGGTGGCCCTCCGTCCGCTGCGGCACTGACACTGAGGGCACAGGAGCTCCGCCCTGGGGAAGAGGAGGCAGTATTACTGGGGAGTGAGCTTTAAGGCTGGCCAAAGCCGAAGGTGAATTACGTGGTGCCCCAAAAGACGGTTCAGCTCTGGGGTGTTGCAACACTCGTTCTGGGCGAACTGGGCAGCCCCCTTGCGCTTAGCCCAGGGACTGGCAGCCTCGTCCTGGAGCTGGAGACGTCGTGGAAGGCCCGGTCCCGATGTGCAACGAAATGTGGCAGCGCAGCGTGTGCCAGCCAGCCACACCTTTCTCTTTGGCCTTCTCCTTTGCACCCTCCGCGCCAGTTTTCCATTCTCCTCCCCTTCAAGCTGGCAGCCAGGCTTTTAGATCCACTGAGTCACCTTCTTCTCACTGGGAGATTTTTGGTTGCCCTTCGTAGCCTGCACCCCTTAAGGCTTTTCTTTCTAAAATAGGGGGTTCTTATATCTGGCTCCGAGCATGCTGGCATCTCCCTCCTGTGTCTGGATGGTTCCAGTTTTGGCTACATGAGAATCCACATTCAGAGACCTGAGACTGAAAGGAATTCCTCTGAGCATGTGCAGAGGTGGGCATGTCGTGAGCGGAGCCGGCTGGAGCCGGGGGTCAGACTAGATGGCCTGGGAGGCCCCTTCTGACTCACTCTGTTTCTATGTTTTTATTCTCAGGGACCACCGGGACCTGCTTTAGGGGGCCAAGCTTTCAGGTGTAGTCCTTAGCTCTCCCTTCCCCCATGCTTGCAACCTGCCCTGTCCTGGCAGAGCTCGGGGGGGATCAGTGGGTTTTGCCCCACTTCATCTCCACAGCAGCCCTGTGAGGATACTGAACAGGGAGCGCATGTGCCTTCTCACCTGAGGTCACACGGGCCCCTTTGTGGCCGAGCGGAGGTCTGAACCCGGCTTCCCAGGTTCACACACGGCCTGCTAAACGGACGCGGGCTCTCTTGATTCTAGAACAAAGTGATTCATCCTTGAAATTAGCCGTGGGGATGTTTGGAAGATCCTGCAGGTTCTTGGCTTCTGGCCTGGCTTCTCTGGCTCCCTCTTCCTCAGAGCAAAATGCTCGGCGCTGCAGCATCCTGTTTGCTTGATTCTCATGCCCTGAACAGGTTGTGAGTGTGTTTGTGCAAGCTGAACACCAGCACCCTGCAAGCAAATGGACATGATGGAATGCATTCGCAAAGCCAAGAATGACCTGTGGGGAAATGAGCAGAGGCTTGGCACAGCCCAAACGTTCGTGTCAGCTTTTTTCTGCCTTGTTTTGAAAGCAGGAAAACTCTTAACCGGAATTGGGATGAGCTCATAACGGAGTCCAAGAGGTACCCCATTTTAGTGTAATATTTATGATTCCACGAATTATTCCTCCCTGGTTGTTATGGTGATTCTCCAGAGTTGCAACATGGGTCACTCCCCTGTTTGATACAAGCAGGGAGAAGAAGAAAATGGAAACTAAAAAAAATTAAATCAGCCCTTTGAATGCATACAAAGTTGATTCTTAAGGGTGCAAATCATCTGACAGGGAAAGGCCTACAAGAACAAAAGAAAAATGGCAATTGTTTCTAAGATTATTAATTCACAGCATAAAATACATAAACTTAATTAGAAGCTGAGAATATCTGACTTTTTAGGTCATCCATTATAAACAAGACAAAAGAGATTCTGTGTATTTGAATAATTATAAAATAGCATTTTAATGTATTTTATATGAAATGTCAGCTGAATTCTATCAATCAAATACCACAGCTATTCATTTATTTATTTGTTTATTAGATTTGTATCCTGCCTTTTTTCTTATAAACAATTCAGAGTAGTTTACAACATTTTCCTTCCCCTGCACTCGGTTTTCTCCTCACAGCAACCCTGCGAGGTAGGCTGGGCTGAATGTGACTGGCCCAAAGTGACCCAGTTGGCTCTGTGGCTGGGTGGGAATCAGAACATGGGTCGCCGGAGTCCCAGCCCTGCGCTCTTAACCAGCAGGCCACGCCGCATTGACTTTCCATGTCATGGAAAAGCCTGTTTATTTCCAGTCCTTGCTTCTGGCAGCTTCTGTCTGGTGTTGCAAACCCGGCTGGATGCTTTTCAGCAACATAAAGTGCATGAAATACTTTTTCTCCTGCTGTCCTTCCAAAAGAGGCTTCCGTCGTAAGCCGGTCACTGCCACGGGCGTAGAGTCTCACAGACCCGACACGAAAGGAAAAGGGACTCAGCGGGAGGAGGAGAGAAACGGAAGCAACGCTGAGGCACCATTGCTTCACCTTAACGTTTTTATCAGCCAGCCAGGAAAAGCCAGAACTCGCCGCCGGTGTGCCTTCTGCACCTGATCTCTGCAGCTGGAGTGGTGCCTTTTACCCTGGGAGGCGGGGCAGGGAGAGGAGTGCCCTTCCTGGGGTAAAAGTGGCCTTCCTGGGCCCGGGTGAGCCGAGTCTGCGACCCCGGAGAGCACACCGTGTGGTCCTTCTGACAAGGCTCAGCAAAGCACGCTCCTTGCAGCTGCCTGCTCTCCGCCCGGTGAAGACCCGGGCCACCCTGCCGTCTGCGCGTGCTTCTTTGCACCTCTGGATGCAAACTTGAAAGAAGGACTAGGACTTGTTCAAATTTCACAGCTGGGAAACCTGGCCAATCAATTCCCATCCCAAAGCTTTTATTCTTGTTATTGTTATAATTCATTTCTGTACTGCCCAATTGCCGAAGCCCTCCTGGCGGTTTGGGGCTTGGCTACTTTGTTTTCTCCTAAGATAATTGCCACGCCAGCTGGATTAGTCTTTGTGTGGGGCGGGGGCAGCATTCAGGGAGAGGAAGGGTCACCGCTGCACCCCACCCCCAGCCCTTTCCAGCTTGCCTGCATCTTTCCTAAATGCTGGTGCCCAGAACTGGAGGAAGCACTCCAGATGGGGACTAACCAGGGTCAAAGAAAGTGGAACCGGGACCCCCCGCGATTCGGAAGTGAAACTTCTCTTAACGCAGCCCAAACCGCCTTGCCCTTTTGTGGCCGCGTGGCCGTCGTGCCGCGGAAGCACGAGGCTGTGCTGCGCGTGAGCCTGGGCGCCTTTAAAAAGAGGCTGGGCGGACACTTGCCAGAGGGTGAGTGGCGGCTGGGACCCGCGGCGGTGGCAGCCTTCTCCGCCTGGTGCCCTCGGCACGCGTTGGATTACAGCGCCCATTCTCTCCTGCCAAGGGGGCAGCTGCAGGAGAGGAGAGAGCGGCAGGCTTCACTTCCTGTTTCGGGGCTTCCCAGAAGCGCCTTTCTGTCCACTGTTGGAAGCAGGTCACTGGAAGGAGGGCAGAGGTTCAGGCCGCACAGGGCGGCCACAGAGAGCTTCTGCTTCCCCAGACTGCAGCCTCCCTCCGTTGGGAGCCTCCGCACGCGCTCCGGCCGTGTGTTGTCCCCAGCGTGCAACGTGCTGGGCACAAACCTCTCCAAACGGCGCAGGATCATTTTTCTGGCTGCGTATCTGTTTACTGACAGCAAATAAGTGGCTGTTTTGGAGCCATCTCCTTGCTGCTCCGTATCTGCCGATCTAGATTTCCAAAGGTCCTCTTCTTGCTAGAAACGCTTTCTATAAACTTCCTATAAACATTCAGTAATAATAAATAAGAAAATCCCTTCTGTAAACTTCCTATAAACATTTACTAACATGCAGAGCTGTGGCTGCTTGGGTTCTTGCTGGGTGGTGGTGAATGTCGAACTGCAGATTTCTTTCTTTTATGGCAAAGGGCTTTGCTTGCTATGCAAGAAGATCACTGAAGGAAAGCAGGAGTGCAGACCCTGCAGTGCTGCTGGTGCTCCCCATCCCTGTGCTAACAGCTGCTGCTCAGGACAGGAAACCTGCAGCCGCTTCACTGCCTCCGCATCAGCCTAGCTAAAAATCGCATGCCCAGATCACCTTCATTTTATGTCATGTCTTTTAGACGGCGCACCGTGGGCTGCGACTCTCTTAGATCTTTATGAGCCGCCTTGGGAATCTCTCTGGCTAAAGGATGGGGGAAATGCTTTGGATCAATGATAACTCACACAGGAAGAACTAGACGAAGAAATACTTTGCGTCCCACAATGGACGGAAGCCAGCTAATTAAGAGACAAGCCATCGTTAAGTTCCCCACTGCGTTCTGAAGGAAGACGGAACTGGAGCGGGGTGTTTCTAATGACTGTTGCAAGGGATCTGCCCTGCCTCATCCTGTGGTCCTGGGGCGGGTGCAAGCACCCCCCCTTCCTGGTGTTTTGTGGGGCTGCTGCATGCGATAAGGGGCCGCTGATGTCCTCTCTCTCCCCCGCAGTGCAGGGCCCTTGTCCTGAGTCAGCATGGACGATCCGGAAGACCTGCAGGGACGAGCGACGCGGATTTCTCCACCGGTCACGTGATGCCATCCTGGGCAAGGGTCTTCCTGCTCTGAACACATGCGCCACGTTTCTTGCCGTTTTCATGCATTGATACCCCGCCTTCCATCTAAGGAACTCAGAGGCAACATACTTCAACCTCCCTTCTGTTTTACCCTCACAACAGCCCTGTGAGGTAGGTTGAGCTGATTGCTGGGGACTGCTCCAGGGTCCCCCAAGAGAGCCCCTGGACTTGGCGTCCCTCATCCAAAATGCGAATCACCACACTGACGTGCTTCTAAATTTGGGGAGGGTGGGCAGCACCCAGAAATGCCAGCCATTCTCTCACGTGGCAGATGAGGAAAGTAATGTTTTACCTGGGCCGTGTCATTTCAGAATGACAAACGTCACCCCATGCCAAAAGCGTTCTTCTTAAGTGGATTTGACTGGACTTAATTCCCTGCACAAAGAGAACTAGCAGATCAGGAGAGGAAACTGGGCGAGGAGCTTTCCTTCTGAGGTGCTAGCTGTCTTTGTGCAGGGAACGTGTGTGCCAGCAGCAGCCTGGAGATTGTGGACCACCCAAGCGCACTTGTCCTTGAGGGGCAGAGGCTCGCGCTTGCTTGTTTATGGGCGCAATTGAGCGAGCCTCTCTGTTAAGGGCCAGACCGAATGCCCAGGCTGTGTTTTGAAGGCTGCGCTCCTTTGGCATTTGGGGCCGCCCCTTTCCCCTCCAGTACCACCCACCACTGGAATGAGGACTGGAGACGTGGAAAGTGACTGCCGTCCAGACACCTGGTCCCCTTTTGCCCTACAAGCCCCTGCTTCTTGCGGCTTCATTCAGCCAAGCGGTTCTGCAGACGGGTCCATCGTGTTCAGTGTGGCCCGCAGTTTGGGGGGAGCTTTCGCCAGCCCTGCCGGGGCCGTTTTCCTGGCTGCTGAGCCCCCAGCGCAGCCCCCCTACATCAAAGGGTGGATCCCGGCATCTGCCCAGGTTTCCTCTTCCCTGTTCTCAGTCTTAGTCGCCCTCTTGTGGTCATATAAGGAAAAGGTGGCCGGAAGGAGTTCACCTGCGGGGAAAGAACCCCGAAGCTGCCGGGCAGCGGCTCAGACCAGAGGTTCACCTTGTTCAGAGCTGTTCATAGGCAGACTGGCAACAGCTCTACCTGGTGATGCTGCCCAGGGCTGAGACCGTTGCCATGCCAACCAGGTGCTCTGCCGCTGAGCTAACATCCTTTCCCTCCTCCTGCTTGTCTGGCTGAAAAATGCAAGAGCACCTGAGAACTTGCCACTATCCCTGACATTGGGACAGGTGACCCGGCAGGCCGCACTAATTGTAGATTTATGCAAAGTGGGCTTTGTTTTTGGATTTGCTAAGACCCCTGAAATGATCTGCGGGTTCTGCTGCATCAGTTCCCACCCCCTGCGATGCGTGTGGACACCAGCACACTAAAGGCTCCGTTCTCGGTGCCCACAAGCCCCGCCTCACCTGATTTTAATTTAATTTACTTTCGTAAGATTTCACAAAGCATTCTTCCCTGCGAAGCGACGGCGCAGCCCGCCAGGCCCACTCCGGCTCCAAGGGGCGGCCTTGTGCTTTGGGGCTCAGCACCCACCGCGGCCTTTTGCTTAGTTGCTCAGGTCAGTGGCTTTCCTCCCGAGCGTCTGGGGGCTGGCCGTGCTCAGCCTTGGCCCTCCCTGCATTCCTGGGCAAGCCCCGCCACTGCGCGAGAGCCCTGCTGACCCCCAAAGGTTGGGGGCACTGCCTCAGACCCCTCCCCTCCGCTGACTTCAGCGGTTCCGGCTGCAGACCCGAAATAACCCCGCATTGCTGCAAACAGACACCCACAGCGCCGGCCCCGCGGGTTTGCCCAGACTTCCTCCTGAACAGCCCTCATCGCTCTCCAAAGACCACCCCAGAATAAAATGTGAAGCCCCTGCAAGACGGGACTGCTTTGTTTTGGAAGTGACTAATGAATAAATAGTCTGGAACAGCGTTGACAGAAACAGACGTTTAAAATGCTGAGATCAAACGCAGTGGAGAGGAGCATTGGCTTTGTGCAGCAGTACAGAGGGCGCCGCTTGCTCCGTGCAGTTAAGGGTGGATCCATTTTAGTTATTAGACATAAAGATGTTCATCAAGGACAGGCTGGACGTGCACATGTCCCCCTCCCCCAAACCTGTTGCGCTTGCCAAGAGAAAAGGAGAAAGCGCTTTCATGGCCTTCGCCCTGTCTTGACTTTGCCTTCCTTCTCCACTAAGGTTGACTGCGAAGATGTGACGTGGAATGGAACCGCCCTCCTCAGCTGCCCTGTGGCTGCTTTTGTGCCTGGTGACCCTGGCCCTGGCCGAAGAATCCGCCGTGTCCCTTTGCCAGATCTCCACAAAGAAGGCCAGCTGCCGAGGGCAGAATCTGTTCCGGGTCCCCCGAGATCTCCCCAACAGCCTCGAGCTCCTGGATCTTTCCTTCAACAAGATTGAGCAGATCACTCCAGCTGACTTCTCAGCCTTCACCCAGCTGAGAGGCCTGGATCTGAGCTACAACAATATCTTGTCTGTTGCAAACGATTCCTTTGTGTCCAACGTCCTTTTGGAGAAGCTCTCGCTTTTCAACAACTCTCTGCGGGAGATTCCTTCACAGGCACTGAAGCCACTGAAGAACCTGCAGCTGTTGTCCATCTCTAACAACCTCTATCCCACCTCAGCATTAGATGAGGTCTTCAGCACTTTCAAGAACCTCGAAGACCTCTCTTTGGGGGGCCCTGCCATCTACACAGTGAAAAGTCAGGACTTCCTTCCTCTGGAAGCGATTCCACTGAAGAAGTTTGCTCTGAAAACAGCCTCCAGCTTGATGGAGTATCAGAAAGGAGCCTTCTCTAAGATCAACGCGACCATCTTCTGGTGCGACATCGCGCTGGACAAAAATGCAGAGGCCTTGCCACGCATCTTGCACGACCTGTCCAGGAAGCCGATGCAGCAGCTCCGCTTCCGTAACCTCTTTGAGTTCAAGTACTACACCAGTTCTGCAGACCTTTTCTCCAGCTTGGCTGAAGTGGAGGTCAAAGAGCTGGTCTTCTACAGGGGGAAATTCACCGAGAACCTGCTGCGCTTGGTCCTGTTGAATGTTAGGAAGTCCAGCATCCGAGACCTCTCCTTCATCGCCATCGATTTTGCACGGTCTCCTCAGTGGAATCCCCCAGAAGTTGGCATCACCAACCTGACCCTCTGCCGCCTGCTGCTGAAGGACATCAGCAATCCAGATATCCTGCGTTTTGACTGGACCTTCACGTGGTTTTCTGGCGTGACATACCTCTCCATCCTCAACGTCAACTTCAACTTCGTGCCCTGTGATGCCTGGGGCGAGATGAGGAACGTGGTCACGCTCGATACTTCCAACAACCGCCTGATAGATAGCTACATCTTCAACGAAGGTTGCCTGTACCGGGACATCATGGCCAAGCTGGAGCAGTTCAACCTGAGCTATAATGCACTAACCTCCCTGCGAACGGTGGCCAGGTTGACCTCAAACTGGCCCCGGCTCTCCCAGCTGGATCTGAGCCACAACCCGATCGGGGGCACGAGTGCCGCTCCGTGCCGCTGGAGCCCCAGCCTGGTCTGGCTGGCCCTGGCCAACTCCGCCGCCACGACAGAGGTCTTCCGGTGCCTCCCCACCACGCTGCGCTTCCTGGACCTGTCCCACTCGCAGCTGGAGCGGCTCGACATGGGCTACTTCGAGGGCGCAGCCGACCTGCAGGAGCTCCACCTGAGCGGCAACAAGATCAAGTTCATTCCCACGGAGTGGAGCTGCCCAAGCCTGCGGGTCCTGCAGGTGGACGGTAACTCCTTTGGGGTCATCGGCCGAGGGTCCTTCGCCCACATGCCGCGCCTGGTGCAGCTGAAGGCGGGGAACAACCCGTACCACTGCGTCTGCGAGCTCTACAGCTTCCTCCAGGAGGCCCGGCTGAGCGGCAGGCTGGAGCTGCTGGACTGGCCCGGCGGCTGGACCTGCTACCACCCCGAGGCCCTGCTGGACACCCCCGTGGCCGCCTACGCGCCCGGGGTGACCGAGTGCGACGTCACGGTGGCGGTGGCCATCGCGGCCTCCGTCACCGCCGCGGTGGTGGCCGTCCTCATGGTCCTGTGCTGGAGGTTCGACGTCCCCTGGTATCTGCGGGCCACCTTCCAGATCGTCCGCTCCAAGTACCGGGCCCGCCGCTCCGGGCCGGTGCGGCAGTTCACCTACCACGCCTTCATCTCCTACAGCTGCGCCGATGCCCCGTGGGTGCGGCAGGAGCTCCTGCGGAGGCTGGAGGCCTCGACGCCGCCCTACCGGGTGTGCATCCACGAGCGCGACTTCACGCCGGGCCGGTGGATCATCGACAACATCATCGAGAACATCGAGAGCAGCCGCAAGGTCATCTTCGTCCTCTCGCGGAGCTTCGTCGACAGCGACTGGTGCAATTACGAGCTCTACTTTGCCCACCAGCGGGGGGTGGGCCTGGGCTTTGAGGACATGGTGCTGGTGGTGAAGGAGGCCATCGACCCGCAGGCCCTGCCCAGCAAGTTCTGCAAGCTGCGGAAGATGCTGAGCTCCAAGACGTTCCTGGAGTGGCCTTCCGAGCCCAGTCGGCAGCCCTTCTTCTGGATCCAGCTGACGTCTGTTCTGGGGAAGGCCGACACGGTCAACACGGAGCCCAAGAACGATCCCGGGAGCGCGGGGAGCGTGTTGGACGAGGTGCCCAGCGACCCTCTTGAGATGAGCAGTCTTGACGAAGAGAACACTGCCGTGAACATCCCAGGGAGTTAGGCGGGGCAGCGTTACACACTGCAGAGGCTCAAAGCTGTCTGGGCACTTTCCGCCCAGCCCCCCGAGGCAGTTCAGAGACGCTCTGGGGGCCCGCATCCCAGGGCAGGGTGGGGCGAGGGCTACAGAGGGTCCCGCTCCCCGGACGGCAGCCCCTTTGAGCATCGAGGCTGCCCCCCATGTGGACAGAGCCTAGGAAAGGCATTCCATCTGCAGCGAGGTGCCTCGTTTGACTCTTGGGCAGTAGAAAAATGGAAATGCCCCTGTTGTCATTTCACCCTTCAAGTAGGGGAAGCGCTGCACAAAAGCCAGGGAACTGCCAAAGGACTGGTGGCTTGGGAGGCAGGGGTGGGGCCAGAGGAAGGAGGTGTGGCCTCCTGGAGGGCCACATTCGGTCCCCCGAGCCTGAGGTGGCGCCCCCTGCTCTGCGTTGCTCTGGCTGGCAGCAGCTGTCCAGCTTCACAGGCCAAAGGTTTGCTCCCACCACCTCTGCCCTGAGCCCATTTTATTGCTGGCAATGCTGCCAGGGCCAAGGGGGGGCCAGGACTGAGCCAACCCCCCCCCTTTTTTGTTTGGTCTCAGCCCTTTTCCTGCTGGGAAGCAGGTGTTTTGTGGCCGGCCATTGTGTGAAGACACCACTCCCCCTGGCGGCCATTTTGTGCAAGTGCCCGTGGCATTCCCTCGCAGTTCCAAAGAGGCTCCCCGGCGAGAGGGGTGGGCTCCGCGGCTGCAGGGCATGTGGACTGGCCCCTCCTGCTTGGGTTTCCTGAGCACCTGAGTGGGACATAGAGACAATGGAAATGTTCAGCACGTTGGTGGCCAGCAAAGTAAAAATCACGCAAACTCAAGAGTCCTTTATCCTGCTGCCTCGGAACGGAAACCTTTGGTGGGCTGTGGGCAGGGGGCATCCAACCAGCTTACGAACCATCGGGGGGTTGTTCAGAGGCCCAGTTGTGTTTCCTTTCACCCACCCATCCTCCTCCAGCTCCAAAGAGCCCGGGCTCACTCGTGCTGTGCAGAGACAGACATGAGATGGGCCGAAAGCCAGCTGATCCAGACGCAACAGGCCCCTGAGCCCTTCCTTTGGCAAGTGCCCCTGGTGGCCTCCCTCGCTGCAGGAGCTCCTGCTGAAAGAGAGGTGCAGGGGCTCAGACAGCCTCTCGCACTGGAACCTCCAGGATCAGCTGGCGTTTGCCGCGCATGCCCTTCACCTCCGGCTGCCCCCCCACTGCAATCTGCCCGAGGCTTTTCCTGCAATCCGCCCCTTGCCTCCCTGCATCCCTTTGCTTAGGGTCCCGGGTAGGAGGTGGGCGGCCAGAGACCAGACGAGAGCAAAAGAGGCACCGGGGCAGCGGAACTCCAGGCAAGACAGAGCCCAAAAACCGGGGTGCACAGAAAGGTCAAGCCATGGTCCAGCGGAGGGCAACCGAAATGACCCAGGGTTTGGAAGCACTGCCCTGTGAGGAGAGACTGAGGGAACCGGGCATGCTCAGCCTTGAGAAGAGAAGGCTGAGGGGGACATGGTATCCCTCTAGAAGCACCTCCAAGGCTGCCACAAAGAGGAAGGCCAAGATCTCTTCTCGCTGATCCCAGAGTGCAAGACACGGAATAATCAATTCAAGCTGTGACACCCCAGATCCAGGCTAGACACCAGCTTCCTCACTGTCAGAGCAATACAATAGTGGAACCAGTTGCCTGGAGAGGTGGGGGGCTCCCCTGAAAGAACCTGGAATGCCACCTGAGTGGGATGGTGTAACATGGTGTCCTGCAACTGCAGGGGGTGGACCCGATGGCCTTCCTGGCCCCTTCCAGTTCTACAATTCCCTGGTCATGGTCTAGGCCGCGACCAGGAACCAGAAGAATGCATCAGAGCAGCGCGAGGGTGCTGGCAGGGACGTGCCCAGGGCCGAGAACCGGGAGAACAGACAGAGGGGCAGGTGCCTTGGGCAGGGTAACGGGGTGGGGCATCAGGCAAGGTCCAGGAGGCAACAGGAGCCGGACTCCCCAAGGGGCAGGCGAGAGGTGGGAGCCGAGCCACAGCGGGCAGGAAGCCGACAGGGCGGAGCAGGAGGGAGGGCAGCCAGAGCAAGCCCGGCAGCCAGTGGGGGCGCCTGTGCTGCTGAGGCTGCACGGCAAGGCAGGAGACGGGGGCAGGTGCAGGCCGGGGAGGCCCGGCAGCCTGCGGGGAGAGCAGGAAGCAGGAGGACCTGTGCTGCTGAGCCAGCGCGGTGAGGCGGGCGCCGCGCCGGGCACCTGGAGCAGGCACTGCAGCAAACGGTGGGACCTGCCTTGCTGAGGCCGTTCTGGAGAGGAGGGCTGGCTCTTACGCAGCTCTTCCCCCAGGACCCCCGTCCGGCTCTCCTCCGTAGACTGGGCGCTCCGGCAGGGTCTGGACCAGTCCTGCCTCTGGTGTTGGCCACCAGAGCAGCCCAGATCCTGGCACCCTTTGGCAAAGAGGGGTGTCCTTGGCAGGCAGAGAACTCCCAGCGGGAGGGAGACGATCGTGCCCGTGCTCCAGTCCTGTGTCCTTCCCTCCTGTGGCTGCAACCGGGGATTCAAACCCAAAGCTTTGGAGGCAGCCAGTGCAGTTTCCGGCTCAGCAAAAGCAGGGCCCCCACCAGCTGGGCTTTGCAAGAGACGCAGACCCATGCCTTCTCTGAGGTGGCCACTCCCTGGTTTCCGTGGAAGTCCCCAGCGTAGAAAGCCACGAGGACCAACTCCCCGCAGGAAAGCGGCCATGAAACTTCCTTCAAGCCAAAACGTGAGCCTGTTGTTCTGTGCCCTGCACTCTGGGATAATTGGGAAGAGATCCTGGCCCATTCTGGAAAATCTGGAAGCAGGTCCAGGGAATCTTGCTGGCGTCTTGGCAAGCGCCCCATCATACTTACTCTTGACGCCAGCCCTCCGTGGAAACTGGAAACGCTGAATGTCTCAGGCAGCCCTGGCTCTGTTGCGGGCGAAAGACGGCCGCTTGGGTGCAGTACAGGGGGAGGCAGCACAGAGGTATGAAGGGGAGGGTCATGGCCTGTTCTCCCCTGCGGTGGAGGAAAGGACATGGTCCAGTGGAGCAAAGCCCAAGGAACCAGGCTTCAGGTTCGATGTCAGGAAGTATTAGGACACCTAGGATATGGAATTGTTGCAAAAATGCCCTTGGTCTTTTTCCCAGCGGGTCTCAATTATCAGGAAAAAGGGAAGCAATGCCCAGTAGAGACTTAAGCCATTTATTTTGCATGCAAAAGAGGTCAGCATCATGTCCAAAAGTGGAGCTGACGAAAAGCAAAGGTTTGGGCATGGTCCTTATACAATAGATTACAGATGGACAAGTGGTTTGGACTGGGCATGTCCAAGTGCTCACCAATTCCACATCGACCAATCCTGGCCTCCCACAGCAAGGTTTCGAGGTGGCTGGATGGAGGGGGTGCAGTGGATGTGGTTTACCTGGATTTCAGCAAGGCCTTTGACAAAGTGCCCCATGATATCCTGGTGGAGAGACTGAGGAGTTTTGGGATACACCAAAGCACTGTCCGGTGGATTAGGGCAAGGTTGACTGACCGAAAGCAGAGGGTCACCATTAGCGGGGAATCATCGGGATGGCAGCCAGTGACAAGCGGGGTCCCCCAGGGCTCTGTCCTGGGGCCGATCCTGTTTAATCTTTTCATTAACGACGTGGAAGAAGGGGTGAACAGTCTGCTGATCAAATTCGCAGACGATACTAAAACCAGGGCAGTGGCCACAACTGAGGAGCAGGTACTCCAGATCCAAAAGTATCTGGACAGACTATGGAAGTGGGCAGGAGACAACAGGATGGCGTTCAAGGTGGATAAGTGCAAGGTCTTGCACTTGGGGCATGGGAATAGGTGTCATAAGTACAGGTTAGGGGACAAGTGGCTGGAGAGCAGCACTTGTGGAAGGGACCTCGGGGTGCTGGTTGACTGCAGGCTAAACCTGAGCCAGCCGTGTGACGCGGTGGCCAAGAGGGCGAACGCCACCCTTGGTTGCATAGCCAGAAGCGTGGCTTCTCGATCGAGAGAGGTATTACTACCACTCTACACAACTCTGGTGCACCCGCAATTGGAGTATTGTGCTCAGTTTTGGACCTCTCATTACAGAAAGGATATAGCCAGGTTGGAGTCAGTGCAGCGCAGGGCCACAAGGCTGGTGGCCGGTTTGCAGGAGAAGCCGCATGAGGTGGGAATGAGGGAACTGGGTCTCTTCAGCCTGGAGAAGGGGAGACTGAGGGGATCTGTTGGCTACATACAGGTATGTGAGGGGGTGTCACACGGAGGTGGGGAGTGACCTGTTCTCCTTGCAGAGGAAGGCAGGACGCGCTCCAACAGAGCAAAGCTCAGGGAACTGAGATTCAGTTTGGATGCCAGACAGTATTTCTAGACAGTTAGGACCCCAAGGAGAGGGAAGGGGCTTCCACGGGAGATGACTGAGACCCCATCGGTGAGGGTGTTCAAAGATAGGCTGGACATGCACAAGATGGGCATGCCATGAGCGGAGCCAGCTGGAGCTGGGGGTCAGGCTAGATGGCCAGGGAGGCCTCTTCTGTCTCACTCTGTTTCTCTGTCATGACACCTTTAGAGAGTCATTAGTGGGTTCTTGTGGTCAGGTTTTTTCTAAGAACTGTTTCTTGTGACGTTTGGGGTCTTGCTGGATGTCTCCCAGACCTAGTTTGTGGTCAGAGTTAGCGAAGGTTTTCTGGTAACTGCCTCCCCTTAACAATTGTGGTTATGTGAGGTGTTGTTTTCCAAGCATCTAGGTGCCTTCATTTAGCTTCTAACTGACTAACTGATCTGCAGCCTTAGACATGCAAAGCGTTCACTGATTAAACAGTCTACAGCTTTGAAAACACAGAGCCTAAATCGGGAGCTGCAGAGCGATTGCCCTGGTTGCTGGCTGGTCGCAGAAACGGTCTGTGTTTGCTCTTCCTGCAAGTTCCAGCAAGCAAGCATCATCACAGAACGGCTTTAATGCAATATAATTACAGAATCACATCATTCTAACAGAATGGACTTCCTAGGGAGGTGGTGGGGGCCCCAGCAGGGAGGGCGTTCAAGGGCGAGCACATGTTGGGGCTTATGTTAGTGGCGCCGGCTGGAGCCGGGGGTCAGACTAGATGGCCCAGGAGGACCCTTCTGAGTCGTTTTGTTTCTATGCGTCTAAAATGAAACTGTTCTCTATGTCACTGTGCTCATCCTGTTGGTTTTCTGCCTGTCAGACAGTTCTGAAAAGAACAGAGCAAGTGAGAGAGTGCATGCATACACAACTCTAATTTTCTGAACTGCAATAGCGGTAACGTTTTAGAAGACGGGACTGCTGGGCAACTGGGGAGTTGGCTCCAAGCGACTGGAAGATATTCGAACTTCCCTTTAATGCTCCTGTTTGGGGACTCTGGGATTGATGGGTTGGGGGGTAGTATTAGGTACAGTATCTGAGCTACAGTATTAGGTAACAGCTGCATACTATAGCTTATAGCCACTAGCTGCGATAATAATCAGAATAATAATGTATATGCGAACTCCATCCTGGGGCATGTTGAACTTCTTCAAAGGGAAGGAGGCTAGAAGGATCCACTCAGCCCACCCTAAAATGTTTTAGACAAACGGGCTTGACAGAACAGTCGTCTCCAGAGAGAAGTCAAGGAAGGCAGCTGAAGGCAAACAGAAACTGCAAGCAAAAAAGCTTAATTAATATACCCAGAAGCATACTGGGATTCTGGACATGAGCCACTGCGTGGGGGGGGGGGTTGTTGCCACACATTTTGGGGAATGCCCCCATGGGGGCTTAAAATATTAGTTTGTTAACTGAAAAACAAATACATGAAATGAGGAAGAAACATGTTAGTTATTCCTCAGGGAAAGTCAAAAGGCAGCTGAACTATAGTTTAGGGGGGTGGAAAATATAGGGAAGGGGGAAATGTCCCAGATCCAGAGTTACTGGTCTGTGTTATTGCTGGAGGGAGCAGAGACTTGACAACTTAAACTATCCCAGAGCAGGTTGTATCAGTGGGGCTGCGCTGGGGATGCATCCCAGAGCTGCCCAAACAGAAAGAATTTTGAAAGCCATTTAAGTTTCCGGTACTCAGTGCCACCGTTGCTGAAGGAAAGACTTTCAGATTCTCTGGTTTTAAAAACTGCTGGCTCTTAGCTTCCATGACCCACACAGGCAAGCAAGACAGTGGATAAAAGCCTCAACTTGGCAGGCTGAGATTTTACAAATAAAGCAAATCTTGGTCCTTTTGGCTATGAAAAGTTGGAGGCAGCCCCAGGGGAATTGCAGAAGCTGCAAAGGTTTAAATGGGATTTGCACAACATAAAGAAAGCTTTCAAAAGTAATCCCTGCTTGCTTGGTTTGACTGCTTTGCACAGGTTGTAAAATCCAGCTTTTTGTGGTGCTCAGTTAATATTAGGGTGAATTATGAGCAGCATATTTTCGCCTCTTTTCAACTGTTGTTACACAGAAACAGAGAAGCAGGGAAGCAGAGAGAGTCAGAAGGGCCTCACGGGCCATCTAGTCTGACCCCCGGCTCCAGCCGGCTCTGCTCACGACATGCCCACCATGTGGACGTCCAGCCTATCCTTGAACACCCGCACCGATGGGGCCTCAACCACCTCCTGTGGAAGCCCATTCCACACCCTCAGGGTCCCGACTGTCAGGAAGTGCTTCCTGGCATCCAAATGGAACCTGGGTTCCCTGAGCTTTGCTCCGTTGGAGCGTGTCCTGCCTTCCTCTGCAGGGGAGAACAGGTCTCTCCCCACCTCCTCTGACACCCCCTTACATACCTGTATGTCGCCAAAATATCCCCTCTGAGTCTCCTCTTCTCCAGGCTGAAGAGACCCAGTTCCCTCAGTCTCGCCTCATGCGGCTTCACCTGCAATACACCCATCCTCATCCTCATCCTCCTCCTCCTCGTTGTTGTTACATTTATATTCTGCCTCTTTTCCTCTTGCAAGGAACTTAAGGTAAGGTTTTAGATTGTTGGCTCTTTGGGGCAGAGACCTACCCTGCCTGTCTCTCCATCACTCTTTACTATAAAGGGTCTTTTAAGTAGATAATAATTAGGAGGCGAGGCACTGCTTTCTCTTTGCATTCTGTGCATGCTCAGGGAGCTTTCCTCTCCAATTCTCCTGGCTTATTCCATCTTGGGGCTTTACAATGAAAAACCCACCCAGGTCACGCTGGAAAACCCCTTGAAGATTGTGGAGGGGGGGTTAAAGGGAAGTTGAAGGAAGAGTCCTGGGTCCCCATTCATGTGTCCGCTTCACCAAGGTATGGGGGCAGTGCTGGGGACCAAAAAACCCAAGGCTCGGCCCACAGACCCAAAAGAAAAAGGAAATGTACTCATGCGCTAAAGATGGTGTATGTGCGCATGTGGGTAAAAATCCTACCTCCTTAGGAGGCCCGTTTGCTAAAATGGCAATCAATTCTGGCAGGAAGTGGGGGGCAGCAAGGGGGGCCCCCACGGGAGAGGCCAGGTCCGCCAGGGCACCCGCCCAGTGCTCCATCCCTACTGGGCTGCCCCCTTGCTGGGGACCCCTCAGGAGCCCGACGCACAGTGCGTTGAGACACCCCGGAAGCCTTTCTGAGCCTGGCAAGCAGTGGGGACGGCCAGCCCCAGAGCTCGCCGTCTTGTCCCTGCGCTGCACGTGGGGTGATGCTAAGTAATCACATCCCTCGTAAACGGGAGCAGGAGCGGGTGATAGGACGGGGACCTGCTCCCCCCCCCCCCGGAGAGGCCCATATCCTGGTAATGGACCCATAACCAGTCTGTGGACCGCTGGACCCACTCCTGCTCCCCGTGCAGCTGCCCCCGCCGAGGGAGAGCAAAGGGGGAGGGCAGGCCACACGCGTCACCCTCCTCCCCCCCGTTCCTGCTTCACTTAGCCGAATTCTCCCAAGGATGTTCCCAGCCTGATCTAGTGGCGATGCAAAGCGTTCTGGGGTGGGCTGAACGGGCAATTCAGAGCCACTGTGGTTCAAGCTATGGGACAGGGACTCAGGAGGTCCGGGTTCCAGTCCCCACTCGGCCATAACTGACTTTGAAAAAGTCACAGATGCTCAGCCCAGCCCACCTCACAGGGTTGTTGTTGCGAGGACAAGATTGCAGGGAGGCAGAGAATTACGTAAGCCTCGGAAGGAAGGAAAGAAGGAAGGAAGGAAGGCAGAAAACCAATGCGATCAACAAATAATCACCTTGCAAAAGACCGGCTCCAGGTGGAGGTGGAAACTGCTAGACGGTCCTTGGAGGGCCGTGCTTGCTGGCCGCTGCTTGGGTGACGCGGGCTGCTCTCATGCTCTCTTTGCAATGAACCACTTGTGTTACTGCCAGAGCCTGGAGAAGGCATGGCGGCTGCCTGGCCCCCTGTGGCATAGATCTGGCCCAGAGGAAGGAGCAAGTTAGAAGCGCAAAACCAGTGGGGTTTCGCAAGTATGGAACTGGCACGGATTGCCACGCACGGGAATGCCGAAGGGATCTGCAGAAGAGAGAGGCACCTGCAGTGAAGCGTTTTCTCTCCTGCCTCTGTTGGGTCACTGCAGCAGAGTCTGGCTCGGTTTTCGGCTCCTCTCCCAGCCATTGCGCAGCAAAGGGTCCCAAATTCAGGGTTTTGGTTGCACAGAGCTTTTATTTGCTTTCCACACAAACCTTGTAATTTTGTACCGCAATGGAATGTGCCATTCGAGAGCAGCAGCAAAGCTTCCCAGCAAAACAAAACAGCACGGCAAGCATCCTACAATCAAAGGGATGCTCTTTTTTGTTGTTTCGTGTTGCTGAGTAAACATTGGAAATTTAATATGGGAGGATGAACACTTTAAAAAGGCACGGGACGTTTCTTCTGGATGCAGATTTCTGTTTTGCTCAGAAGCTTGCGGAGTCTTTCCCCTAAAGGGAAAAGCCTGCTTCTCACTGCCCGCTCTTAATGGGTCCGGATTTCTGCCCTGTCTTTTTCCCAGCTTGCTGCCCTTTTGCCTTTATTTCATGTACGGCACATCACCTCCCCGCACCAAGAAGTGGCATGTTCAGTTTCCTCTGCCGGGCCACGAAAGGGCTGCTTCCGTGGGTTGGCGTTTGCCCTTCATCCAGTCCCAGAGTCCAACCACGGCCCCCTGTGCCCCCCCTTGGGCAAGTGAGATTCCAAGTGGCAACAGCAATGGCCAGCGGCGTGGAAAAGTTGGCCAAAGTCCACCCTCCCCCACGGGTTTCATTGCAGCCTTGGGTGGATTTTGACTGCAAGCTGCTCTGGGAGGTAATCTGGTGGAAAAATGAGAAATCCGGAGAGTTAATGAGTTAAGAATATTGCATGAATGCCCGTGAAGACCCTGGCACCAGATCCGGCCCACCTCAGAGGTTTCCAACATGCCGCACGTGTTCCCGCACAGCACGCGCGCCCACCGCTGCCCGCCTCGCCCCCGCACGGGGAGGCGCAGGCCTGCTCATGGCCAAGTCGCTTTGGACTCACTGGGAGAAAACCATCTCCGAGTGGGCAAGGCACTGCATTGCAGCTCATGCCCACCCCGCCTCGCCTCCCCTCCCCTTGCTGTGCACACCTGTGCGCCTGCGCCTCGCTGCACCTGCGCGGCACCCAGCACCTTTCAACTGCCCCCCCCCGAAAGTCCGAGGCTTTGATCCCCTGGTCGTCCCTTGGGCATAGGGAGCGGCTGGGGGATGCAGTGCCCTGGGGACCTTGCCCAGAGCAACTCACAATGCTTCTTCCTCTTCTCCATTTTATCCTCTTAGCAGCCCTGCGAGGTAGGCCAGGCTGAGAGTGAGCGATGGGCCAGCATCACCCAGGGCGCCTCATGGCCGAGTGCAGCCTGGCCCCTGGGTCTCCCCCGTCCCAGTACAGTGCTCACCCCCTCTGGCTCTCAAAGCGGGAGGAAATGGCACTTTACATATGTTCAGAGGATAACTCATTTTTAATATTTAATGTTCAATAGTTGCCCAGGATTCATCCTGGCTAACGGGCAGGGTAGAAATTTAATACACAATAGTAATGTGACATTACAGGTCGTTACAGGTAAGGACTGGGCCCTAGCTCAAAGTTATGCCCAGGAAAAAGTCGGAGAACTATTTGTGGTTAACCTTCATGACAGCATTTCATCTATGAAATGTTCATTGATTAAATGAGAAGTGTTCCCGAGGCCCAAGAGCACCAGGTATCTGCTTTCTATCCTGGATTCCCCGGGAATCTGCGAAGGCAGGGCAGGATTATTCGGCGGCTCCAGTGGGGATGCGGCGGCCGCTCCTTCCCTGGCGGGTGCGAGCGCCTTCCCTCTCGCCCGTTCGAGCCGCGCTGCCGCGCTCCGGCATCCCTCGAACCATCGGCCTCCCTCGCCGCTCCGCTGAGCAAGTCGCATCCGCAGGGCCAGGGAAGGAGCCGGGGCGGGAAGGGGCAACCCTCGAGCTTATTTTTAGCAGCCAATCGGGACTTTTTCCGAGACGGAGGAGGGGAGGCCGCCCGGCGGCGCGCAGGAGACAGTGCCGCCCTTTGAGCCGCGGGCGCCGCGACCCGTCCAGGCGCTCGCTCGGCCGTGCCATGCCCGGGTGGACGCGCGGCTCCCGGGACGTCCCTCGGGCGCAGCCGCCGCGCGCAGCGCTGCGCCCCGGCCGCCTCCTGCTCGCGCTGCCGCCGCTGCTGCTGCTGCTCCCAGGTAGGCCGACCCGCAGCCCGAGCCCGGCTCTCCGGAGCCGGGACGGGGCGCCGCCGCCGGGCAGAGGCAGACTGCGCCCGAGGGCCCGGCGCGAGGGCCCTCCGAAGCCCGGCCCGGCCGCCGAGGCGACGCTTCCCTTCGCTCGGGGCCAAGGTGGTGGCGTGCGCCGCCCGCGCCCCTCTCTCATCCTCGCGGCCGCCCTGCGGGGTTGGCTTGGCTGAGGGGCAGCGGCCGGCCCGAAGGCCCCCGGAGAGGCACGGCCGAGCGGGGCTTGAGCCCGGCCGCCCCTCTCCCCTCCCGCCACCCGCCACCCGCCACTGCACTGACTCAGCCAGCGCCTGCATGGCTGGGACGAATTTCCTCGCGCGCTCATCCCCTGCCTGCTCGATCAACCTTTCCCAGCCTGGTGGGGTCCAGACGGTTGGGCCGTAACTTCCCCCATGGCTGCTGGGGAGGCTGGGCGTTGTAGTGCAATGGAGGGCCCGATCCAGCAGGGCTGCTCTTGTGGAGCGCTGAAAGGGGCGCAGCGAGGCCGCGCGGGGGAATGGCTCGCCCCTTCGGGAGCGCTCAGGACGGCTCTTGCGTGGCTCGGCGAGGGGCGCGGTGCGGTGCGGTAGGTTGCCCGCTGCTTTGCGGGCATGTCATTTACGGAGGCTGTTCGTTCAGTCACGCTTGTTTGCCTTCTCTTTTGAAGAGGGTTGCATGCGCGAGGGGCTGGAAGGCACTCTAAATATCGCTGAGTCTGCCTGCTTTCTCGAGCTCCCGCTTGGTGACGTAGGCGGGTAAGAGGTATAAACATACAAGGAGCGCAGGCCCTGGAAGGTGTGGAAGGCCAGCCACCTGCTGAGGCCGGCCAGGGCCGGGCCTGGTCTCCCCTGCAGGGAAGCGGGTCCCCAGCGGGCTTCCAGGCACGCAGGTGCAAGAACTTTGCTACAGCGGCGCAAACCGGTCCGGCTCCACATGGGCTGCCGTACGCAAAGGCTGTAGGCGAACCTCCCGGGCCAAGGCACCTTGCTTGCCGCCAGCACCCTCAAGGGACGGCTCGGCACTGTCCAGCCGCCTCCAGGGCCCTGCCCCATAGCCATGGGATGGGAAGCAGCGTGCCTGGGCCTGGACTGCATCCCTCCACCCTCTCAGCCCCAGGGCTTCAGGCGCTGCAGCCTGAAACCCTTGAGTGGCCCCTTGTGGCCGGAGATCTACCCGCAGCGTCGAGCAGAGCCCACGACGCACCTTCATGTGAATTGCGATGCTTGCGCGCCCAGGGCCAAGCTAGTCTCTGGGGCTCGCCCCAAGGGCCCACATGGTGTGGCTGCCAAGCTCCAGACGCCTGCTTTCGGGATCCTGGAGGGACCCTCTGTGATTAGTTTGCCCTGAACTCCCTGGGCTGGGAGCAGCCGTGGGGCAGGCTTGATCCGCCACGGGGAGGGTGGCATGTGCCGTCTGGCGTCGCTCCTCTGCCCGTCTGGAGCGAAATCATGCCCTTCGCCTTAGGGACGTATCCATGCTGAGGACTCCCGTGATGCCAGAGTCCTCAGCGTGGTCTGCCCAGGGACTGCTGGTCCCCAGCACATGGTGTCCGTGACTCACACACATCTCGGCCCTTGCTCAGTCCCGTCCCGCACAAGCCAGTTCCGCCCCTGGTGTGTCATCAGCTGGATCCCTTCCAGCTTCTCGCCCATCTCTCGTCCTCTCCCCACCTTCCTGCCCCACTCCTTTTAAGCATCGTCACCGGCCTTGTTATTGTTGCAAAGTTCAGCCTAAAAAGGTACTCATTGAATCTGGAATTTATTCACCTGAATAAATTACCTGAATGATAAGCAGAAGTCAGCCAAAGGTTCGCTGGCCAACTCCCCCCTGGATCTGAGTCAGAAATATCTGGGTGGATTTAAATAAATACATAAATAAATAAAGGATAGATGGCCCTTTGCCTCATCCTCCACCCCCTGGTTGTAACTGATTTTCTGCAGAACTGGTGCCGTTCACCTTCATGTTATGCATTTCCTGAACCAGAAGTGGGCAGAAGCTGGTTCTGCATGCCCCTGAAAGGTCTCTGTGTTGTTAGATCAGCAAGGGGTTCTGACCCTCCCCCAAATGCATAGCCGCAGCAACAGGAGCCCCTGCTCAAAGTGAACTGCCCAAATGAAGAGAGTGTGAGACAATCAGGAATGGATATTTGTAGGGAAAGTTTGGGAGCTCCACGCAGGTCAGCAAGATAAATTCCTGGACTCGGCATTCCTTTCATTCGGAGCAAATGAAAAGTGTGTGTGTGTGTTTTGCACTTGCCTCTGTTTGGTGGGTCTAGTAGAAAATAAAGTAGGTTTTGCAAGACTGGAATGTGCCCACCTGGTCCTAAGATAAGGTTATTTGCAGTTAAGGCGAGCTTTGCAAAGCCACTCTGCAGGCTGTTCTTGGTCAAATGAGTGGAAAATAAGCTTTGCTAAACCTCAGCTGCTTAGATGCCTCCATGTGAACCTGCAGGCATTTCAATTCAGCCTGTAGCCGCTCTTTTCCCAACTGCAGGAAGGTGCTTGCATTTGGCCTTACCGTGCAAAATGACGGGAACTTCTCGAATAATGAAATGCAAAGCAAAAATGCACAAGTCTAGGTGTTGTTTGATGAAGACTGAAAATGTGCGCAGTGCTTTCCCCAGTTCCCTGCAGCCGTCTGTGGGAAAGCAGCCAGCTTGCCCATTGCTGGATGGGAAATTGTTTATTATCGGCTTTCCTGTTCTGAGACTTAGAAACATTTGCAGGCTGTTAACTAATATATTAACTAATAAAGGTAATCACCTTTTTGTTTACTAAAAAGGATACTATATCAACATTCTGACAGTAGCTTCTAAGTGTATGTATGCTGAAATGCGGATGTTATGCGTTTTTTAAAAGTTGATGAAGGGGTTAATCCGTTAAGGGAAACTGAAAAGCCTCAATGGATTGATTGTGTGAGAAAAGCATGGGGGGGAGGGCTCTGTGCACATGTTTGCTTAGCATTTATATGGGACTTTTTGAGTGCTCAAGGGTCTTGCCCACACATGTCCCTTTGACGAAACAGGGGGAGCACTGCCAAAAGCAAAGTAAGAACACTTCTAAAAGGAATGGGACAGCCAGAGAGCTGTCACAACTGACTGATCCCATAAAATGAAGGTGGCTTGCACTTTGCACCTTCCCAAGCATGTAGGAACTTGGAAAGGGGTTGAAAGGAGAGCGGTCCCTTGGAGAAAGGAGCCAGCTGCCCCCACAGAATGCGCGGAGAATCTCGTAGTGAAGGGAAGATTCCTGAGGGGGTTTTCCAAGCGTGAGCCGCTTCGGTTACTTTTGACAGCTCGCCTTTTGACAGCTGTCATCACAAACCCAATGCAGAAGCACAGCTTTTGGCCGCCTCTTTGGGTCAGCGGCTATGAAGGATGCATGCTGCGCCTCAATAGCTCCTCCGGTGTGTGGCTGGAGCATTTGAAGGCGCTGACATTGGCTCCCAAAGCAGAGGGGCTTTTGCAATCCCGGAAAGAGAAAAGGGTGAAAGGCACAGAAAGGCCACAGCGAGCCGGGGAGGAGGCACGGGGTCAGGGCAGGTGCCCCATTGCGCCATGCCGGAAGTTGGGGGACGGCTGGGCCCCGTGGTGCTGTGGCTCTGGAGGAGCTCAGCGGGGGATCGGTCACCGGGTCAGGTGGACGTGGTGGGGAGAGCGATCCCTCAAGCAAGCCGTGGGCTCCCCCAGACTTCTTGTCCTCAGACGAGCCACCCTGCAGGAAGCAGTCTGGGTTGGCGTGATACAACGCGCCTGCAGCGGGTTGTCGTGTTGTGCACTTGCTATCTCACTGACCCTTAAGAGCAGCCTTCTAAGAGAAGCTGTTCCTCCTGCTTCTGCCGTCATTCCACAGTGTGGTATAGGGTTAGAGGCTTGGACCGGGGCCCAAATAAATATTGTAGGATTGGGAACGGGAAGCGGCCAAAGCTGAAAGAAAGACTCAAGAATGCATATCGGAGGAGTGAGTGGCGCAAGGGCCTCTTGGTATGGCTTGGTCACTTCGGGCTGCTCGCACGGAGGCAGTAAACCTGCTCTGGGCCTTATGGTTTCAGACTGCAGATGGGAGCAGCAGTATATCCGCCTGCTCCCGGTGAAACGACGTTTTCCCAAGGCAAAAGCAAGGCTTTGCTCCTTTACACGCTAGTTTTCTAGGAGCAGGGCGTTTCGTGTGCAGGGAGGGTCCTCGGATCAGCAGCCCCGGCCGGCCGCCTCCCTGGGAGCTGAGGCTCAGCCACGCAGGGCCAGCTGCAGGTTCGGGGGGCGCCTGGGGAAGGCACCTCCGTCGACCTCTTGCCGCCAGCACCACCTCATCCGTTGGCAGGCAGAGAGCCGCTGGGCAAGGCAGCCGCGCCCCTGCCGCTTTCGGGGTCTCTTATCAGAGGGCTCTTCTGCAGGGTGGGCCCCCACCCACCCGTGATGCCGGCGCTGCAGCTCTCCAGCAGTTTGCCCCCTCCGAGTCGCTACTGCTAAGGTCTGTTTTTCCTTTCACCCTCCCACGCCGAGCTCGCTTTCCATGCTGGCCGCGGCTCCCTCCCTCTCTGGCCTGCGCTCAGCTTGCTTCTCGGAGGGATGGATAATCCAGGCCTCCCCGAGCAGCCAGAAAGAGCCATAATTATTTAACTGTCTCGGAGCTTCCGACACACGAAAGCCACCTCGGTTTTATTTTCATTCCCCACCCCATGTGTGCACGATTCGACATAAATCCAGCGGATCACCAGTCCTTCACCACCCGCAAGCCTGTGTGCATGGGCGGGACTCGACCCTGGAAGCATGTCCAGCAGGGCGACTGTGCCTCTGAGCATGCACAGAGTTCTTTTCTGCCACCACTAGGGCAGTGCCACCACTTTGTAAACAGTGGTATTTCCTTCTGCTGAGGGAGAGGCTTGGAAAACTTGGTGGTGGAGGACTTTGGGGAGGGGGCCAAACAGTGCCTCGGCCAGTGCCCGGCCCTCACAAGCCACGGCCTCCTCCCAGTTCCCACAGCAGTTGCATAAATATAAATTTCTCCTGATGACCAAACAAGCCTCGGTTACTTAGGGTTCTATCAGAGAGACACAAGGGGTGAAAACACAAAACAAACCTCTGAACAGAAGGTCGGAATTGGCAAAGATGTTTTGTTACCAGATATCCTGAAAGGAAGCGTAGGGCTACATAACCCTGTGCAAAAGTAACTGAATGTTTCCTGCCATGACATTTTCTGTCACTAATCATTGCACAAAGGTAAGCGTATAAATCCAAGGACTGTGGCAGATGGGCCTAACTGGGCCCAGCTCACTCTCTCCTGCTGGTATCAAACAGTTTTCTGGTGCTGCATGTCTCTCCCACGGTCAGACAATGGATGGGAGGGACTTTTTTGTCCTCGACAAATTCGGTGATCCAAGTGGGACTCGTCCGACTCTCCAGCCGGGGCTTTGTCTCCGCAGTCATGCAGCGGGCGGAGGAAGCCTGGCCGGGCCGCAGCACGGATGCCCTCCTCCTTCCAGCCATGGACCGAATTCTGCTCTGGAGGTGCTCTTGGAGGGTGGAACGGGCACACCTGCAACCTGCTTTGATGTAAAGCTCTTTGGAGAGGCACGTCTGCCTTTGCTGAGCATCCTGCTAGCGGCCCACTGTCGAATGTGAAAAGTTGCGCACCAAAGCCATGGGAGACCCAATTCCTGGAAGCTGGGGAAGGGAAGACAGCTTTTTGGGAACATGGAGGGCCAGGCTGAACGGCGGGATGGCTGACGCAGCTGGCACCAAAGCTGGTGTGCGGCGAACATTTGTAGAATGGAAGAACTGAGCCCTAGGGGAAAAAAGCGATGTCAGTTTTTTAAAATCATGGAAAGATCATTTCAGGCCCTCACAAAGTGGCTTCCGCACGGGAGCACGGCAAGTGCAGGACCCTGGCAGCCCCCCGGTGGCAACGGGTTGCAAAATACTTTGCAGATTCGTGTGTGCAAGTGCCCACCAACCACGCCTGGGTTCTTAGCTGCTGGTATCCGATGCTTACAATAATTCAAGTCAAAAATGGCCTTGATCTGCCCTCTTTAATTGGTGCTTCCTGAAATACCCTGTGAGCTCACTTGCACTTTGCCAGTTTTTCTGTGTGTGTTTTCCCTCCGCCTGCCACAGGGAAAATAAGCAGTTTTGATCGTCTGCATGAGATCTCAGGAAAGCAAAACCAGACATGGGATTTATATTTAGGAACACTCCAACACCTTCTGAGCGAATCCTTCCCGAATGTTTGGGATTTGGAAGAGGAAAGAAACTCTGTTTCTTTCTTTTTATTATTTTAAAAGGTCAAAGTAACCAACAGATGCCAGCGCTACCAGTGTCCTTCAGAGATCTTGAAGTTGCTGGGTGTGTACCTGTGTGTGAACTGTCATCATGCATTTATGGAACTGCTTTAATTTATTTAAAATAATCCTGATTCACTCATGGAACAAGTATACAGTAGCAGTCAGAGCGCTGGCCCAGAATGGGGAGGGTCATTCTCAAGCCCGTAACTGGATAGCTGATAATGGCAGTTAGGCTAGTGATAATTAAATACTGGAAACAGAACTGGGTTTTCCAAAGGCATGAATGGTATAATGAAATATGGAATATGGTAATTAATGGTAAACTGACGACAGAAATAACTAATTAAAAAGGGTTAATGAAAGCAAATAAATATAATGAAATTTGGGAAGATTTTGTAATAACAGTACTGATATAAGGCAAAGGTTGTAAATCTAATCAAGATTATATGAATTTCTGGAGGGGATATGGATATAATTGGAGTTTATTATATATTATTAATTGTTATGTGAATTAAGTGGAGGTAGTATTGGTCTCTGGGGTGTTGGGAGCACTTTATCATTTACTTTTTTTAATTATTGAGTTTTTGTATGTTATATTATTATTGTTGTGATGTGTTGTATTTATCGTTTTTTTCCTTCTGTTTAAAAAAAAAAAGAGGGGGCAAAGTCCATAAATGGGTAACTTTCGGTCAGTCAAAGAATTTCAGCCTAGCCTACCTCACAGAGTTGTTGTGAGGATAAACTAGAGAAGGGTGCCTTGGAGGAAACAGCAAGGCATTACCCTAAGTAGAATAAGCATAGGATGGGATGAGCAATGACTGACATGGCCAGTGGATGCTGGAAGTTGTAGTCCATCACTTCTGAAGGGCACTAGGTTGGGGAAAACTGTCCAGGACTATCCTGGGGAAGATGGAGGTAGAGACATAGACATATAGAAAGGCCGGAGAGAACCCTCTGGTTCAACAGATGATTTCCCTGATTATCTTCACATGACTTCAGGGACAGGGGAATGAAAGCTGCCCGAGAACTGATGGAGAAGTCCAAGGCCTTCCCTGGACATACTGGGCCAGCGTAGCCTAAACGTCTCCCGTGGGCACAGGCAGCTGGGAGCGCGTGTGCCAGCAGGAACTGGAAAATTGCGGGGAAGGCGGAATAAGGAAGCAGAGTGTCTGGGCAAAATTACTCCGCGCGGCAACACTGGAGCCCCACTTGTGCGTGAAGTTTGGGGCGCCACACTAGAGCTCGGGAGATCCGGGTTCGAGTCCCCGCTTAGCCCTGGAGCCCACCGGGCGACCTTGGGCCAGACACAGACTCCCAGCCTAGCCTACCTCACAGGGTTGTTGTTGTGAGGATAAGATGGAGAGGCAGAGAAATGAGTAAGCCACTCAGCTGCCTTGCAGAACCGAAGAAATGGAATATAAATTTTATTTATTTATTTATTTATTTTCCGATTTATATCCTGCCTTTTTCCTACAAAGGGCTCAAGGCAGCTTACATCTCCTCCTCCATCTTATCCTCACAACAACAACCCTGTGAGGTGTGTTGGGCTGAGAGTCTGTGACTGGCCCAAAGTCACCCAGTTGGCTCCATGGCTGAGCGGGGACTAGAACCCAGATCGTCTGAGTCCCAGTCCCAGGCTCTTAACCACTACACCACACTGGCTCTAAATGCTACATAATTATAATAATATCAGTTGCTCCATGACTGGAGATGGATCACTGGCTACTAAGTGGACACAGATAAAAGAGAAGACGCCAAGCATTGCTGGAGCAAGACCGCCGCACCTGCAAGACTGGATTTGTCTCGATCGCCTGTGCTGAGGCAGGCATCTTGCTCAGGTTGCCAAGGCGTTGCGATTTCAGGACATCTCAGCCCAGCTTCCTGCGTAGGGCCTGGGAGGGAGGATCCCTCTGTCCCCAAATGAGAGCAAAGGGCTCGGATCTTTTCCCCGATTCCCGACTGCTGTGCCTGCCCTGGGGGTGCCTTTCCAGCTTCCATGGCTCTTCCTTAGAATGTTGGTGTGAAGTCTATAAGAAACCACAATTATTTATCTTTGAAATTTAAATGTCACGCCCCACCCCTCTGCCGGTGCTTGTTTTCCTCCCATGTTTGGAATCAGGAACATGGGCAGACAGAGGGCTTATTGTGCCCGGCCGGGCACGGCTACACCCTTTCCTTTCCCATCCTTGCACAAGCCAGGAAATGCTTTGCTTCTTTCGGCCGGATTCAGAGCCGTGGCTGGAAGGCCGGCTGCTTCTGAGCTATGCTTGGAAGAGCCTCTGCTCAGACACGGACAATGAGTCCGACGTTCGCTGGGTTTCTGAAAAATGAAGCCCGGCTGTTCCAGGTGGAGCCCCGGGAACTGTTTTCTTTCTTCTGAAGTGCTAAGCACGACACTCATTTTGGCAGGGAGAGAACGCCCTTTATACTGTTTGGAGAAACATAGAAACATAGAAAACAGCGCGAGTCAGAAGGGGTCTCCCGGGCCATCTAGTCTGACCTCCGGCACCAGCCGGCTCTGCTCACGACATGCCCACCATGTGGACGTCCAGCCTATCCTTGAACACCCACACCGATGGGGCCTCCACGACCTCCCGGGGAAGCCCATTCCACACCCTCGGGGTCCTGACTGTCAGGAAGGGCTTCCTGGCATCCAAATGGAACCTGGGTTCCCTGAGCTTTGCTCCATTGGGGCGCGTCCTGCCTTCCTCTGCAGGGGAGAACAGGTCTCTATCCACCTCTGTGTGACACCCCCTCACACACCTGTATGTTGCCAACATACCCCCTCTGAGTCTCCTCTTCGCCAGGCTGAAGAGGCCCAGTTCCCTCAGTCTCGCCTCATACGGCATCCCCTGCAAACCGGCCACCAGCCTTGTGGCCCTTCGCTGCACTGACTCCAACCTGGCTATATCCTTCCTGTAATGAGGGGCCCAAAAGTAAGCACAATACTCCAGTTGCGGGCGCACTAGAGTCGTATAGAGTTGTAGTAATACCTCTCCTGATCTAGAAGCCACACTTCTGGCTGTGCAACCAAGGGTGGTGTTCGCCCTCTTGGCCACCGCATCACACTGCTGGCTCATGTTCAGCCTGCAGTCAACCAGCACCCCGAGGTCCCTTTCACAAGCGCTGCTCTCCAGCCACTTGTCACCTAACCTGTACTTATGACACCCATTCCTATGCCCCAAGTGCAAGACCTTGCACTTATCCACACTGAACGCCATCCTGTTGTCTCCTGCCCACTTCCATAGTCTGTCCAGATCCTTTTGGAGCTGGAGTACCTGCTCCTCAGTTGTGGTCACTGCTCCAGTTTTAGTGTCGTCTGCGAATTTGATCAGCAGACTGTTCACCCCTTCTTCCATGTTGTTAATGAAAAGATTAAACAGGATCGGCCCCAGGACAGAGCCCTGGGGGACCCCGCTTGTCACTGGCTGCCATCCCGATGATTCCCCACTAATGGTTACTCTCTGCTTTCGGTCAGTCAACCATGCCCTAATCCACCAGACAGCGCTTTGGTGTATCCCAAAACTCCTCAATTTCTCCACCAGGATATCATGGGGCACTTTGTCAAAGGCCTTGCTGAAATCCAGGTATACCACATCCACTGCATCCCCTCCATCCAGCCACCTCGAAACCTTGTCATAGAATCCCACAAGGTTTGTCTGGCAGGACCTGTTTTTGCGGAGACCGTGTTGTGTGGCTGCCAGCCTCCCTTCCCTATCTAGCATCACTAGATCTCTCTCTATTATGAGCCTTTCCATTGTTTTTCCTACAATGGACGTAAGGCTAACCGGTCTATAATTCCCCATGTCCTTTCTACTACCCTTTTTGAAAATTGGGACCACTGATGCCACCCTCCAGTCCTCAGGAACTTCACCCGTTCTCCACGAGCCCTCAAAAATGGAGGCCAGTGGGCGTGAGAGAACCCCTTCCAACTCTCTAAGTACTCTCGGGTGTAACCCGCCAGGGCCTGGTGCCTTTGTAACGTCCAATGCCCTGAGGAGCCCCTCGACTTCAAGGGGGGGGTGACTCTAATCTGTGCCCCTAAGTCCCCGGCCTCATCTAATGTCCTATGTGGATATCCCCCGTCCTGCTTTGGGGAGAACACAGAGGCAAAATAGTCATTTAGCATCTGTGCCTGTTCCCTCATATCAGTCACTGGATCCCCTTCCTCCTTAGTTAGTGGTCCCACTACTTGTCTCCCCTTCCTCTTCCTATTTACATGCTGAAAGAAGCCCTTTTTGTTGCTCTTGATATTCTTGGCAAGTCTCAGCTCCTAATCAGCCTTAGCCTTGCGAAGAATCCTTCTGCAATGGGCCTCCTCCCCCCCGGTATACTCTTTTGTCTATTTGCCCCAGTACCCACTTCCTACAGAGGTTCCTCTTGTGTCTAATCCCTCTGACCACCTCCTTTCGCATCCATGGTGGCGCTCTCCTCCGCCTCCCCACCTTACTGACTAGAGGTATCGTCAAGGCTTGCGCCTCCAAAACCTCCCTTTTGAGTACCATCCACCCCTCCTCAACTCGCTTACCTTCCAGTAACCCATCCCAGGAGTCTTTCCCCAGTCTGGCCTTCAGTTGGCCAAAGTTGGCCCTCTGGAAGTCCCAGCTTCTAGTTTCGCTCTTGTGGAGGCGGGCAAGCAAAGAGGACATGAGGAGGAGGAGGGAGGGAGGGAGGCAGAGACAGTGCCAGGCAGAGACCAGCAACGTCTTTCCTTGTATTCGGCAGCGATCCGTCTTCCGTGGCCCTTCTTGGCAAGAACGCTTGCCTTCCTGACGGAAAGCGAGAGGCGGCATTGCGGCTGCCCAGGACTTTCAGGGCCGCTCAGCAGCCAGCCCTCCTGTCGCTCCACGCTGCAGCTCTCGCTCTGCGCTGTATCGGAGCTGCCCGGGCTGCTTGCTGGGGGTGGCAGATCGACAGATGGGGGGGCATGAGCCTGTGAGTTCTCTTTGGGGGTTATGGGAGAGGGTTCCTACACATTATGAGTTCCTGCACTTCAGTAATGAGCATTACACAACTGTTGTTGTTGTTGTTGATCTCTCCTTTTCATTCTCTCTGCCTTTCAAGGTTTTGGCTGTCCATTTAACATCGATGTGAAAAGACCGCAGATATTCCGCGGCCCACGGGAAGCGCAGTTTGGGTACAAAGTCCTGCAGCACTCAGCGCAAGGGCAAAAATGGTGAGTCCACCCCTGTTAGATGGGGCCTGGGGGGTGCCGAAACCAACTAGATCTCCCCCCCCACACACACACACAAAAACAGTTTATCACCCACAGCTCTGAAGGAAAGCAGTTGGTTGTCCAGAAAATCAGGGAAAGATTTCTCCTTCCAAGCCTGTGGCACTCAATTTGTTGCTACGTTATAGATATATTTATGTTAAAAGTGGCTAAGGAAGAACCTTGCCTGCGTCCCGGAGACCTGCTGCTGCCAGCCAGCGCTGACAGTACTGGGCTGGGTGGACCAAGGGTGAGACTGAACCCTAGCAGCTCAGCTTTAACACACCTGCTTGGTCTGCAGGAGGTTCAAATGCTAACCGCATCTCCAGGCAAGGCTGCAAAAAGCCCTTCTGAGTCCCTGCAGAATTGCTGCTGCCAGTCAGTGTTGGCAATACTTGGCTAGAGGGACCCAGGGCCTGACATGGTGTAAGGCAGCTTCCACTGTTCTACTGTTAAATTGCATTTTCACTCAGAGCCATGAGGACTGGAACCATAATTTACCTTTGGGGGAAAGGACTCCAGTTCCATGGTAGAACTGCTGCCTGCCTGTGTCCGGAATCCTGAGCTAAATGATCACAAGGCATGACTTAATGTGGAATGCCAGCATCCAGAAGCAAAGGAATATGGGGGGCAGGCTGTCGTCATATTTTCCTCTGAAATCACTTTTCCCGCTCAAAATCACCCCCTTTCCAATCTAATGGTGCTTCAGGAATACGGTCACTTTGGATTCGGCTATGAACCTGCACCTCCCGATTGACGCTATTCCACATGCATTTCGCGTTGCAGCTTGTTTCAGATGCCTTCAGATAGCTCTTTGAAGAGGAAATGTGCCCGTGGATACATGTATTAAAGATGCATTTCCGAGTGGGCTTCCTTAGGATGAGCAAGCGGCACAGGACAGATGCAAACTCCAAAAATAGCAGCTCAGCCGCCTCCTTGGCGCTTTCCCCTCCAGCGGTGTCAGTGTGGCCCGTGTGGAAGGGCCGGCCCTTGTCCAAAGCTGTCCACAGCCTACCCCACCCCGAGGTCTGACCCCAGTCTGGACAGATCCACATGGGCAAAGCTCTCCCACCAGTTCCCCTCTGCCAGGAGCTGCTCTTTGTGAAGCTAATGGACGTCACGGCCGCCCCAAACATTTGCATCGCAACAGGGGACCAGATGGTGAAGATGGGAAGATCCACCCCTGACTCCCCCGTGAGGACTGTGCCTGAACCAGAGGGAGGAGGGCGCTGGGGAGGCAGCGCCTCCTCCCCCGTAACTTTCCCCCACATGGGTCAAAATCAGCCTGGAAAGACCGGTTTTGAGCAGGGACCCTCTTCCAGCAGCCCTCCCTAACCTGGCGCCCTCCAGATCACACCTCCCATCATCCAGCCCAACCCAGCTGCAGGGCAGCAGGTTAACAGCCCTGCTTCCTGCCCCGTGCCGGGCAGAATCGCTGACCCCGAGTGAAACGATTCAAAGGCTCCAAGTTGGCTTCTCACTCCGGAACAAAGCGTTCCCGCCGACGCTCCCCCTTCCACCCCCTTTCCCCCGTTTAGATCGGAAAAGGACCTGCTGTCCCGGTGACACAGCAGTGGAGTTTTATGCTCTTGAAAATGAAAAAACAGAGAGGAGCTGCTGGCAGCTGCTTGAGAATAATTCCCTACTGGAGGCAGAGTCTGTGTGTCGGACGTCCAAAGGTTGCGTTAGGAGCCGCGGTAGCCAAGGAATGGGGCCCAGAGACAGGAAGCGTGGTCCCAGTGGGTGCTGGTGGGCGTCGAGCAAAGGCTGAGCTCAGCCCCGCGATGGCCCCAAGCCACCTGGAGGACCTGCTGCGGAACGGCTGCTCCAAGCCCCCAGCCGCCACGGCCACTGGTGCGAGGCCAGGCAGGGTGTGTTGCGGAGGGCGGCAGGGGGGCCTTGCCAGGCCTCTGTCCAGTCCGGCGTTCCGGTCATGCAGGGGCCAACCAGCTGCCTGTGGGACACCCCCGCCCAAGCCCCCCAGCAAGCCAGATGGGGTCTCTGGCCCAGGAGAAGCATCTGTCCACCCGGACCATTTGTAGCCCCCTGGCCATTGCCAGGGGTCTTGGCTCCCGGGGAGGAGGGCTTCCAACTGGGAGCGGGGCCCTTGAGCCTTGGCAAGCAGCCAAGTTGCCAAGATCAACAGGTAGTGCTTCCTGTAATGCTGCAATAACAGACATGTGCCCCTCGGAGCCTGCTTAGGAAATTAGAAGCTACTACTTCGTTTTCATGTAATAATAATATGTAGCATTGAGATGCCACTTTTGAGTGCACCGTGCTCTGTTCTGGAACGCGCGATCTGAGCAGGCTTGCAGAGGTGTGCTGGTAGTCCAAGCAGCACCATCAGAACTGCCCCGTTGCGGCTGGGTCGGTGTTAGCCCTGGGCCGACTTGGCTAAACCGGAGAGCAGATCTGCGGGCGGGCAGAAGTCTAGCCTGGCTGCATCTGAAACCCCAAGAAGGCAGGTGAAGGCAGGGGATGCCAGTAAGTGGGCGAGCAGCAAAGGAGGAAGAGGAAAGTCCAGGAGCACAGAGGACTAGTCGCGAAGAACAGCCAGGGAGGAAGGCACCCCAGAGCTAGCAGGAAGGTGCTGATCCGGCATCCAGCAAGTGCCAGCAGAAAGTTCATACAGCCAAAACAGAGAAACAGAGCGAGTCAGAAGGGGTCTCCCGGGCCATCTAGCCTGGCCCCCGGCTCCAGCCGGCTCCACTCACGACATGCCCACCATGTGGACGTCCAGCCTATCCTTGGACACCCGCACCGATGGGGCCTCGACCACCTCCCGGGGAAGCCCATCCCACACCCTCGGGGTCCTGACTGTCAGGAAGTGCTTCCTGGCATCCAAATGGAACCTGGGTTCCCTGAGCTTTGCTCCATTGGAGCGCATCCTGCCTTCCTCTGCAGGTGAGAACAGGTCTCTCCCCACCTCCGTGTGACACCCCCTCACGTACCTGTATGTCGCCAACAGATCCCCTCTGAGTCTCCTCTTCTCCAGGCTGAAGAGACCCAGCTCCCTCAGTCTCGCCTCATACGGCATCCCCTGCAAACCGGCCACCAACCTTGTGGCCCTGCGCTGCACTGACTCCAACCTGGCTATATCCTTCCTGTAATGAGGGGCCCAAAACTGAACACAATGCTCCAGTTGTGGGCGCACCAGAGTCGTGTAGAGTGGTAGTAATCCCTCTCTCGATCTAGAAGCCACACTTCTGGCTATGCGACCAAGGGTGGCGTTCGCCCTCTTGGCCACTGCGTCACACGGCTGGCTCACGTTCAGCCCAAGGTCCCTGCTGCTCTCCAGCCACTTGTCCCCTAACCTGTACTTATGACAGCTATTCCTATGCCCCAGGTGCAAGACCTTGCACTTAATTCACATTGAACGCCATCCTGTTGTCTCCTGCCCACTTCCATAGTCTGTCCAGATCCTTTTGGATCTGGAATACCTGCTCCTCAGTTGTGGCCATGCCCCGGTTTTGGTATCGTCTGCGAATTTGGTCTGCAGACTGTTCAACCCTTCTTCCATGTCATTGATGGAAAGATTAAACCGGATTGGCCTCAGGACAGAGCCCTGGGGGACCCCGCTTGCCACTGGCTGCCACCCCGATGATTCCCCACAAATGGTTACCCTCTGCTTTCCGATAGTCAACCATGCCCTCATCCATTGGACAGTGCTTTGGTGTATCCCAAAGACTCCACTCAAGGCTCAGCTGCAGTTTGCCAGCATAAGGGCAGGAGTCCTGCTCATAAGTAAGACCAAAACTCCTGGGAAGGAGTAATAAATGTGTAGTTTAGGGCCTTGGAAGGCGTACCGAGAGGCAGCGGGGGCCATATCTTCTGGTGCTGATGGGCAGCAGCTGAGCCTTCCTCGGGACCCCATCCGTTGGGTTCCTGGGTCCGCCACTGTTGAAGCGATGCTGAAGGACTTGGGATGACCTGTGCACCAGTGGGCCTCATGGTTGGCTGGGCCCCGAGTCAGGCCTGGCAAGGACAGGATGGCTCTTTCAAGCGCCCTTCCTTCTCTCCCATGAGGTATTTTCCTCACAGTTCCCCAGCAAGGGAGGGCCCGGCCGGTGCAGCACTGACGAATAAGCCAGGAAAGAGTCAGCCGAAAAGCATCTCCCAGGAGGGTGCGAAAGAACGCTTTGCTTGTAGGCGGATTTTTCTAAAAAATGGGAAAGCGATCATGCTTCCTGAGGTGTCCTCTGTCTCCTCCTCGAACACTCAATAATAAAGGAAGCCAAAGCTAAATGTAGCCATACATGCACTCTGGATTTCAGAAAAGCTGGCGTCGATAAATCTGGGATGAAAACCGACAAAGTTCCATGACAAGCCTCTGCAAAGGGAAGAGGAGCTCAGGAAGAGCGGGTGCTTCAGGCACAACTGCACGCAACTCCAGCAAGGGAAAAAGCATATTACTAATGCAGGGCATTTCTCTGCCATGCTTGGCCAAAACTCTCTGGGTGGTTCTCAACTTTTAAGCCGCCCATCCAGGTTTCCGCTGGGCCTGGCCTTGCCAAGCTTTCCAGGTGAGACGGCCAAGCGCTTCCAGCTGGACGGAAGTTTCGCTCAGCAGATGTCACAGGAAGCCCCGCGGCTTCACAGAACACGGAGGGAGAATCTGCAAACAGAAAGGGGCGAGAACAGCCGTGGAAAGAAGGCCGGGCTGCAAAGGAAGACGATAGGCAAGTAGCAAGGAACTGCAGGGAGGACCCCAGGAGGACTCCAGCAGTGAGCGGACTGAGCTAGCGAGAGGAGCTGAACCCAAGAAAAAGCCTGCTTCAGAAATGCCCAGAGCAAAAAACAGGTGGAAGAGAAGGACGCGCAGCCACTCACTGTGGGTGGCTGGGAAATGGTGGAAGTGCTCAACTCCTGCTTTGGTGCATCCTCCCAAAAGACAACAGATTTATCTTCTTCCAATTATTAAACAATTCCTCAGAATAAAAGCCAAGGTCTAAGATAGGCTAATGACAGGGAAAAGCCCGGATAAACAAGTACGCTTTCGATACTTATTGGGAGCCTGTGATCGCCTGCGCCCGGTGCATCACGGAAGGGGAATCCCTGCGGAAAGTGGGGTCACCACCAAGCAGGCCTCCAGCTGTGCCTCCGACCGGGTGTGACGTGCTGAACAAGCCAAGGGGGCCTAGCAGGAAGCAACCTTCCGGGTCAGCTGCTCCTAAGCTGTGCAGGGCTTTCTAGGCCGACCCCAACAGCAATTTCAGGCGCAGCTCAGTAGCAAAGTGGTAGCCAATTTAAGTGGTTGAAAGAAGCTCATCTGATACATTTTTAAGTAAAGAGGGATTCAATGCATAATAGGGGCACGGAGAATAAGTCTGACAGATGCGTATGGGTGCAGCGCTGTCTGAGAAAGGCACAGGGCCACAGGGCGGCTCTGGAGGAGCATCACACAAGGTCGGGATCAGGGGAGTGCCGAGGCAGGTGGCGTGGGGTTCCCAGCGGTGGGTTCATTCCAGCACTGGGGAACGGGGATGGGCTGTCGGGGTTGCCTTCCCTCTGTGCCCCAGGCCAAGAACTGGATTGCCCAGCGCAGCTCTGGGTCTGGGGGTGATGCTGCCTGTGGACTCAACCCCCTTTCCCTTCTCCAGCGACCATTCCAGGGAAAGGGCCCCTCCCTGGCTCAGGGAGTCAGGACATCAATACTTTTTAAATACCTTGCAATGCTTTTTAAAGGCCAAGCTGATCCTTGAAATCCCACAAAAGCCCTGTGAGGTAGGCCGGGCACACATTCCTCTTCCCATTTTATAAACAGGAAGATGAACTTCAGGGATCCAACTGGGTTCAACTGGGTTATTGTGTTCCTCCCCCACCACCCGGCCCCTCACCCTCTGGTGGGATTCCTGGGCCTGAGTTCAAAGAAGGCCAACATGGAACAGGTAGAGCTTTTCCTGCCGTCAGTTGCAATGATGGGGAGAAACCCTGCGCTGTTTTCTGCCATCGTCTTTTAGAGGTATCGCTGCTGACCAAGATTAGTGGAGGGTGAAGGCTGGAGGCTGGGCGTGTAATTCCTCAGTGTGGGATCGACCTTTCCCCTAAAATTATGTCAGAGCACCCTGGAAAATGCTACAGCTCTGCGGGCAGAGTCTAATCTCGTGCCGGCTTCATCATGCCTGTTTTTCTCTCGGCAGGATGCTGGTGGGAGCTCCCTGGGATGGAACGGCGGACGACCGGAAAGGTGACATCTACAAGTGTGTCATAGGAGGCAGAAGCAACTCGACGTGCTCCAAGGTCAACATAGGTGGGTGGCGCCAGCGGGTCGGGGCTGGGGTGCCCCTGGGCCCCTCCTGGGCGCTGCAGCTCGGCTCCTGCTGGGCTCCGGGGCTCTCCGGGTGGACTCAGTTGCGGAAGCAATGGGGGAAGCGCGCCAAGTGTGGCTCGGCGTTTCAGGAGTGGGACCGGGACTTGGGATGTCCCGGTTCTGGCCCCTCTCGACCAGGGAGCTCGCGGGGTGAGTCATGCACGCTCGGTCTAGCCTACCTCACAGGGCTGTTGTGTGGACTGGATGGAGAGGAGGCGCCTTGGGTTCCTAGCAGGTGGGAAAAGGAGAGGCGCAAATCCAACGAGACGCTGCTGCCGATCATTTTGGGTCGCTGCTCCTGGAGCTTTGCCTCCGGCATTCCAGCTTCCTGGCACTTTGGTGGAGGCACAGGAGCCGTGCCAGCAGAGGAGCCGCCGGCCCTCAGCCTTTTCCCCGCGTGCAGGGCGAGTAGCCTGGGTTGCGGGGCTCGATCTGGGTGCAAGCGTGTTTGCTGCAGAGGGGCAGCCCTTGTTGCGCCCAAAGCCGAGCCTGGGGACAGCGTTGCTCAAAGTAGGGAGAAATCCCTGGCTATTGATTTACTCAGATTAGATGCATATCCCACCCTTTTTCTTGCAAGGAACCCGAGGAGGCGTACAAAATTTTCCTTCTCCATTGTGTCCTCATAACAACCCTGCAAGGTAGGGCAGGCTGAGAGTCAGTGACTGGCCCAGAGTCACCCAGTGGCAGAGAAGCTGCACCTGCCGACTCCCAGTCCGGTGCCAGCCACACCACCACATGGGCTCTTTCTAGGGCGGGACAGGATCGTGAAGGCCATGTAGTCCTTCACCCTTGGTCAGCGCAGCATGCATTCTGGGAAACTCGTGCCACGCTGGCTGGGGCATCTTGGGAAAAGTGCCACAACACGCCAGAGGAGGCAGAGTGCAGGACAGTGCAGTTGCTTGCTGGACGGCGATCATTGCCTTTCTCAAGAGTCCAGAGATTCCCATGCAGCCTGCCGCAACACGGAATCCGATGCGGGAGACTGCGGGAGGCGTGTGAGCCGCAGGAGGTGCAGGTCGACACAGCACTGGGGTGTCGGGGCAACCCACTCCCCGCCGGCTCCCCCAGCCTCACCATGTTGTGCTTTTCCTCCCTGCTCCACTTCCCCCTCCCCCTCGCATCCCCCCCTTCCCTCCTCCTCTCGACCCCCTCCTCCACGGTGAACTGAAATTAGGCGACATGGCCCTTCGGAACAGCTCCAGGCAAATAAGAAATATGCACTTCGGAATGACGCTTGTGGCCAACAAGGATGACGGGTTTGTGGTGAGGAACTTTTCCGGTGTATTTCAATTAAACGCACTCACGCACACACGCACAAGAGACGTGCGCAACCAGCGATCTATAAAAAGCCACGCACCCTGCAATTATGTCAGTGGAGGCCAAGGGAACTGCCAGGCCCCTCTGTGCCAGCCCGGCTGCTGTCAGTGAGACAGTGGAGGAGGCACTCGATCTGATAAGGGTCTGGCTTGCAAACTGGAGAAAGGCGCCCAGGCCGTTGGACCGGCTGCGAGCCGAAGGGGCACCGGGATCGTCTGTCCGTCTGTCTGTCTGTTGGCAGATCGATTCACAGACAGTGAGGATGTCTCCACGCACGACATCGTCGCTTGATCCCAGAGAAGGCCAGTGCCTTCTACGTAATTGTTTATTGTTTATTCATTTTCCTTTTGTTCCTTATAATAATTTTATATATCACATTTATATATTTATATAATTATTATAATATAACACTATGAATAAACAATTATTTATAATAATTGTTTATTCATTGTTCTGAATTTGTGCTGGCTGGATCGCTCTTCAGTCTGTCATGCTTAGCAAAGAAAATCATGGGCTAGTCCGAGGAATGCCTTCATAATTTACTCACTATGTGAAGGAAGAGGCGAAGGTCTAGTCCAGACAGGATTCAAGAGAGAGACTGAAAGGCCGAGCACGGGGGAAATAGTGGCCATGCTCCCCCCTTCCCACCCGAGCATGGCTTCCGTTTCGGAGCAGCCGCCCCAAAATCAACACTCGGGGCTTTTCATAAAATGCAAATCAGCAGCAACGATTCAGATTCAGGTTTAGGTTTTCAGGAGCCACATGGAGAGGATGCACAGAATTCGGTTATATCTCCGGGGAAAGAAGTGTCTTTTAAGAGTGCTTGTTGTGTCTAAGCTTTTCACACCCCAATATAGTTATGGCAACCTTTTATCAACACAGATAAGACACCCAGCTTTTCGCATTACTGTTAAGCCGAGGAATTTGCTGTGTGGGACCAGGGAGGGGGAGGCCATGCACCCATCCCGTGGCATGCCAAACGTGGCCCAGATCCTCAGGCTACCCAAGCGGTGCCCCACTGGGAAGGCAGGGATGGGGGGACGGCTGCCTACTGGATTCCAGCCCACCGCACACCACCGCCTGCGATGCAAAGGAGAAGCAAACGGGCGGTCCTGGGAGGAAGAGGAGGGCACTCAGAGGCCCCTGGAAGCGAGGACGGAGACCCCCGGAGCAGCCGCACTCCCCGTCCGTCCGCACCGCTGGTGGGAGAGGCGGCGGCGGCAGCGACGTTGCCGGGCCAGCTCGCCTGGGCGTTCCCGCCCGCAAGCCGAGGCTCATGTTTACTCAGGAAGCCGGCGGGAGCGCCTGCTGAAGCAGCCTGTGGGCAGCCAGGCGGGCGGAGGGTGCCCTGTGCAAATCGCCCTGCTAGGAAGCTGCAGCAGCTGTACAAAGGAGCTATTCTGAATGCTTCGCACCGCGGGAGACAGAGTTCTCAGTCGCGGGTTCCTTGCACGTGCAAAGGCATGTACTGGGGAGAGAGGGGGTCTTCTGACCTGACTCTGGTAAGTCACCTGCAGGGTGACCGGCAAGATTCCTCTGGTTCCCCGCTGCTTCTGCCCCCCTGCCCGGCAGGTGCGTGGCCTTGCCTGGCAGGTGCCTCTCTCCGGCTGCTTGGGGAACCGGAGGCGCCCTCCTTTGGCCTCCTAAGACGGGCCGAAGTCGGCCTCCCGCGAACGGGGAAGCCGAGCTCTGCAGGGCAGATTCAGGGATTCAAGGGGGGGCTTTTCACTGACGCCTCCACCTCATACGTGTGCAAACTTACAGGAAGAAAGGTTTAAGAAGATTTAAAGATTTTATATCTGATGAGAAGGTTTTAAAATGGTTTTTGCGTAACTGCAGTTCAACAGTACCTCACGGGAGTGCGTCCGTCCGCCCGTCCGTCCGTCCGTCATGTGTCCGGCGTGGTCGGGCAGTCCTCCTGTTTCTTTCTTCCCTTTGGCAGGCGTGTGCCCCTCTCTGGTCCCAGGAATGTGGCACATCCATGTTCAGCACCGGGATTTGCACCAGTGTGGATGAAAACTTCCAGCCGACGGAAAACATCGCTCCCACAGCTCAGAGTAGGTTTGGCTGCTGCATTGTGCAGAATCTCTGAAATGATACTCCTGGTACATCTGAGCCCCAGGGCATCCGACTCGAGTAGAAAAGGAAACACTTTGTGCATGCTCAGAGACCCTCTTTGTTTTGTTTGGCCTGATTCACAGAAGGCCCTTTTCTGTCTTGCAGGGGTGGGACTGCTCACCTGGTTCCAGAAAGAGAACAGTGTGTAGGGGCCAGGTGAGCCTCTTGGGCGAGTTCATTCCCTAATGCAGGGCCAGGGCAGAGAAGGCCTCGCCTTGGGAGTCAATTACCTGGCTTTGTTTGGCAGGGATTCCCCCAGAAAGGCCACTGAGAGCAGGTATCTATGGGGGGAGGCCGCCTTCCATCCCATGGAAGCCATTTTGAGGAAGCATGTGGCACTCCTAGAACTCTGTATGTGCCCATGAACTCCAGAAAGGTTGAGGGCCCTGCCATGCTTGCCTAGAAGGGCAAATAGCCTGGCCTGGTTCATGCGCCAGCTTTCTCTGTTCAAGGCGGGTGTTTTTTTGAGTTGAGAAACTGCCACGGCGGGCGACGTCCGGTGCCCAAAGCATTAAGCTTAGGCTTCAGCCTACAGGCCCCGTTTCACGGCGGCCCCCAGCACGGGGGGCCTTGCCCCATGAGGCCTGACTCACGCCCTGGAAAGCGGAACTGGGGCTCTGGAAACCCGTCTTGTGCCGGTGAGTTTGCTCCACGTTCGCACTGCGGCTGAAAACAAGCCGGTCCTTGGACTGCAGCGGGAAGTCTGTGTCAGCGTGTCTCACCGCGGCCCTCGTGGTCACGAGAGCCCTGCCCAGGGTGCCCTGCAGGACCTTCGCCGCTTCCAGTGGCTCTCCAGGCACAGCTCCCGCTGCCCCAGTCCTGGGCATGCTGGGAAGTATGGGCATTTCCCCCCCGCGGTGGCCGGGGCATGCTGGGAGATGTCGGAACGTTTCCGTCTGAGCGGGATTGATGGTGGTGCTGCTTGTGATGTCCTGGGTTTGGTTAAGGATTCGTTGCTCAGCGGCTCTTGTGGCTCTTTGGCAGGAAAGAGCGATGACACTGGTTGCTCCGTCTTGACGGGAAGAGGGTCCCTTCTGGCTGCCTCTCCCTCCCCTCCTCTGCTCTCGTGTAACGTTCTGCGTTTCCGACTTCATGCAGGATGTTCCACTTACATGGACATCGTGATTGTGGTGGATGGGTCCAACAGCATCTACCCCTGGTACGAGGTGCAGAACTTCCTCAGCAACATCCTGAGCAAATTCTTCATTGATCCAGAGCAGATCCAAGTGAGTTTCATTTGCAGATCAGTTGGGCAGCAAAATCATGAAGGACAAAGTCGTGGTCAGAGGCTGAGAGGGGGAGCCTTTCGGGAAGGGCTGTCTACAGCAGCTAGCTCCCCCCACCCCAGTGCCCCGCAGCTGCTTTGGACTTCAGCCTGCCTTGCCGCAGTCCTTTGCAGAGGCTGTTCTCCATATGTCCCTTCTGGGAATCCCCTGGGGGCTCAGCATGGGAACGGGGCATCGTCTGAGATGGCCCCATATCTTTAGAACATGCCTCTAAAAAACAGTATTAACTAACTTAGTAATGCAATACAAGAAACACATCAATAACAAAAAATAAAGGAAAAGTCTTACAATACAAATAAATCGAATCATATAAACCAATCAAAGCAATTAATAGAAACACAGAAACAGAGCGAGTCAGAAGGGGCCTCCCGGGCCATCTAGTCTGACCTCCAGCACCAGCCGGCTCCGCTCACGACATGCCCACCATGTGGACGTCCAGCCTATCCTTGAACAATTATAATTTAACTATAATTAATAGTTAAATTATAACATCTGCAACACAAAAGGTGGGACCTTCAGTTACATAACAATTATTTATTTATATCATTAATTACCCCTCTTCTCGTTTGCTGCTGCTTCGCCCTCTCAGGAAGACCCTTCCACATCCAAAGTTACATTGAGTCATAGGGAAGTTTAATACCCTTCCCTTTTGTTAATGCACATTCAATGAACAACCCTTAAATGTCATCAAAATTATTCTTATTTGTCAACCATTTTTTCACCTTAATACTGGATGTTAACTTGTCATTAATAGCTATATTCCAAATGTCCTTCTAACATTCACGTAATTGGAGATGACGAGTTTCTTTCCAATTCTTTGATATAATTAATCTAATATTTTAATAAATGGTTATTTATTCTTTAATATTCCATTTCTAATTTCTTGCATGAAATAGTGACAGTAATACAATTCCAGAGTCTACTTCCTGTTCTAAATTTAATATTTTGCTAATTTCCTTAAAAACATTCACTTTCCATAATATTTTCACATTCCTGGCATATTCCTGAAATAGGTACCCACTTTCTGACTACAACTCCAATATATGTTGTGATACTTATTATCCGTATAATATAATTTTACCACTGTCAGATGCCACGTCCATGCTAATGTGTAGACGTTTTCCTTTGTTCTAATTGACTTACATTTTACTATTCTCTTATTCCATACTTTTCCCCATTATTCCTTACCTATATCCCCGGAGCTTGTCCAGAGCTGTTGCTTTTCAGCATCAAGCAAAGGCATACTAATTTTCCCGGGCATTTGGTAAACAGTGAGGTTCAGTTTGGGGCCATGTTTGTTAGGTTTGCTTCTTATAGTTCAATTCTTGGGGGTCATTCTGGGCTGCTATTTTGTTTATTTCTGTATGAGCACTTTCATTTGTGTTTTTTTGCCAGATTATGCTTTTAAGATACTTATTTTTACTTGTATTATTTTGCTCATAAAGGTTTCTGTGGATTCCCACTTGCATTTTGTAAATCTTGGGTTTCTGTATTAGGCATATAGAATCATAGAATGGCAGAGCTGAAAGGGGCCATGAAGGCCATCGAGTCCACCCCCTGCTGTTGCAAGACACCAGGTCACACCCTCCCACTCAGGTGGCTGCCCAGGTTCTTTCTGAATGCCTCCAGTGCGGGAGAGCCCCCCACCCCTCCGGGCAGCTGGTCCCACTGTTGTGTTGCTCTGACAGTGAGGAAGCTTTCCTGACGTCCAACCTGAATCTGGGTTGTTGCAACTTGAACTGATTGCTCCGTGTCCTACACTCTGGAATCAGGAAGAGGAGATCCTGACCTTCTTCTTTGTGACAGCCTTTGAGGTCCTTCTAGAGGGATATCATGTCCCCCTCAGTCTTCTCTTCTCAAGGCTGAACATGCCCAGCTCCCTCAGTCTCTCCTCACAGGGCAGCGTTTCCAAACCCTGGATCATTTTGGTTGCCCTCCACTGACCCTTTCTAATTTACCTGCATCTTTCTTAAATCTTGGTGCCCAGAAGTGGACACGGTATTCCAGGTGAGGTCTGAGTAGTGAGGCGTACAGAGGAACTTCTATTTCTTGTGATTTGGCAGTAATGCTTCTGTTAATGCATCCCAAAATAGCATTTGCCCTTTTGGTGGCTACATCCATTGCTGGCTCATGTTTAGCCTCTTGTCCACAATTACTCCCAGATCCTTTTCTTTTTGAGTTCTTTTGAGCCACATATTCCTCATCTTGTATCCATATTGAATCTCTACTTGTCCTTATCAAATCTCATTCTGTTGCTTTCAGCCCAGTGTTCAAGTTTATGATGATTGCTCTGGATCTTCATTCTGTCTTCGAGGGTGTTTGCTCTTCCATCCAGTTTTGTATTGTCTGCAGATTTGATTATCTTTCCTTGTACTTCCTCATCTAAATCATAAATAAAGATGTTGGCGAGCACTGGGCCCAGGACTGAACCCTGTGGCACCCACTAGTTTCCTCCATCCCATGTGAGAAGGTGCCATCGATGGGCACTCTTTAGCAGTGTCCAATTTAGCAGCCAATTTTGGATCCACCTAATAGTTTTTCCATCTTGTCCAATTTTTGGTAATTTGCTTATCAGAATGTCATGTGGCACTATGTCGAAAGCTTGGCTAACGTCTAGGTAGATTATGTCCACAGTGTTCCCTTTGTCCACTTGGGAGGTTACCCAGTCAAAAATTGAGATTAAATAAGTTTGACAGGATTTATTTTTGATAAATCCATTCTGGCCTCTATTAATCACTGCATTTTCTTCAAGCTGCTTGCAGATGGTTTTTTTTACTAATTTGCTCCAGAATTTATCCAGGGATTGAGTCCCAGCTTCATCTCCCCCACTTTTGAAGATCGGCACAGTGTGAGCCCCTCTCCAGTCATCTTGCCAGTGACGGGCTCAAATCCGTTGCTCCAAGTCTCAAGGCAAGACTCAAGTCATGACTTTCAAGTCCAAGTTGAGTCTCAAGTCATTGCAAGAAATTTTTGAGTCGAGTTGCAAGTCTCTTCTGAAGTCTCAAGAGCCAAGTTCTTCTAGTAATTGCTGCATGGCTTTCAAGCTGTTTGCAGGCTGACTGCTGCAGAATCTGCTCCAGAATTTCCCCAGGGACTGATGCCAGACTGACTGGCCTACAGTTCCCAGGCCGCTCTTCTTCTTTTTCTTGAAGTTCAAGGGAGCATGAGCCCTTCTCCAGGCGTCGGGCACTTATCTTGTCCTCCATGGTTTCCCAAAGACAATAGACAGTGGCTTTGAGGGTCTCCCGCCAGCTCCCTGGTGCCTCTAGGGTGCAGTTCCTTGGAGCCTGGAGACCTGAACTCATTCAGCCCAGGGAGATGGTCCTTGAGCAGTTGCCTGTCGACCCTGAGCTGCCTTCCTGCTCCTTCAGCTTCTACGTCGCCTTAAATAATCAGAAGGTGGAACGATCAGGAAGGTCATAGCTCTTCTTCTGGGAGAAGACTGAGCCGAAGTAGGAACGGAGCACTTCTGCCTCCTCTTTCTCGGCTGCACTCATTTTGCCATCCGTGTGGAGTAGCTGAACCCCTGTTTCTCTGCTCCGCCTTTTACTGTGGGCGTAGAGGAAGAGGCTTCTCGGTGCCTTTAGCATCCCCGCGAGCCTCAGCCCACGCCTAGCTTTAGCCGTCCTCCTGCCGTTCCTGCAATGCCTGCCTGCCTGTGTTCCTCCTCTGCAGCCTGGCCTGCCTTCCACCTCACATATGTGCCCTTTTTTATTTCGGATCATCTCTAAGCTTTTTGTCAAGCCACATGGGCCTCTTCTGTTGTCTTCTACCCTTTTCCATGTTGGAATTGTTTGTGATTGTGCCTTTAGAATTTCCTTTTTTAAAAATTCCCACCCATCCTGGACTCCTTTTCTCATTAGAATCACTTGCCGTGGGACCTTGCCTATCATTGTTCTGGGTTTATTAAAATCGGCTTTCTTGAAATGCAGAGTAGATGCTTGGTTACATTCGGCTTTTCCTTCCTTTAGAATCATGATTTCACGTTCCCCCGAGTTCCTGCAGCTCCCACTCTGTCCAGCAGGTCTTTGTCCCCTTTTTTGCCCAAAATTTCCTTTGGCCCATGTTCATTCCCAAGACTGTCAGCATGGAGATGGACAAAAATGCACCCGCCCCGTTTTTCTGGGAAAAAGAAGTTCTGACAGCTGTAAAAACTCTTGAGTCCCCGTTTAAAGAGGGCTCTGACAGGGCAAAGCGTGTTTTCGTGATGGGGATACACGCGTCCCCGTCAAACCACACGGCCACTCTGGAAGGATGCCAGGGACCCCCGGAGGGGCACGCGCACGATTTTGGACCACCCAGCAAGCCATTCCGAAGCAAACCAGGCCAGCGACGCCCTGTGGGTTGCGAACCATGTCCAAAAAACACGGATGGTGTGGCCTTCTTCAGCTCGGCACTGCAGATCCCACTTCTGACGGCAGCTTGCCCCTTCCAGGCCAATGAATAGGCGCTGGGGCAGGGCTGGACTTCTTTCCCAGTTCTTTTGCTGCAGCAGGACAGAGCCGGTCCGGGGGCAGGGGGGTGGGATGTTCCACACCCCCCCTTCGAAAACAGGAAGCGTACAGAAAACAGGGATCATGTGTGGGTGGCACGCAGGGAGCAGCTCCGGTTTTCTGTAGCCTCATTGTGCCTGGCGGAGGGGCGGTCAGCTGAGTCAGCATGTCTGCCGTAAAATCCTTCTCCCAGGCGGAGAAAAAGCTGGCAGAAGGTGGAGTGGATGGCGCTTTCCCAAACAAAATGCCCTTTCTGCAGTCTTCAGAGCCCCCTCCTCCCGCTGCTGAGTCCTCCCCAGCAGGTGCGTAACCGAGGTCCCATCGGCTGTATTGGCCGTGCCCGCCTCTGGTAGCCCATTTCAAGGGGGCAAAGCCCCACACAGCCCTACAAGGTGATCCTCCAGGAGTCCTCAGGTGTTACGTCTGTGGTTGAGTTGAGCTTCCACTAGGATCCAGGAAAACTGTCCGCATCTGGTGCCATGGGTACCCCGTGGCCGTGGGGGAGTCTTGCCCGATGCAGATTTCCACAAGTGTCTCCCAGTGTCTCCCAGTATGGCTAGGAAAGGTTCAAGCTCTCGGTGAGCACAGATAGCACAGCGTCGGATGGAGACGTGGTTTGCTCAGCCCGAGGCAGAATCCCGAGGGTCATCTTGCTTCCTTCTCTGTGTAGGTCGGCGTCTTGCAGTACAGTGAGGTCGCAGTCCATGAATGGTCCCTCAAGGATTACCAAACGGCAGAACAAGTCATTGAAGCAGCCAAAAACATTAGCCGGCAGGAGGGACTGGAAACGCGGACCGCTTCTGCGATCCACAAGGCCTGGTAGGTGCACCGTGGGAGGCAGGGGACAGGTGGGTGCCCCGTCCGTGCACCGTCACATCGTGGAACCATTGGGTCCGAGAGGGTGGGCAAGCAGAGGGACTTCTGTCCTTCTGTCTGTAGCTGGCTAAGCATGTCATGCTGCCCGAGGTGGAAAATCCATTTTTTAAAAAGAAGCATTACTTTTATTTGTTTTAAATTACGTCCATAATATTAGCCACAACTACAGACAGACTTAACTTTTCAGTTAACAAAACACACATACTATGCAAGAAAATGAAGTACAGTTAGGAGCTATGACCTGATATTTACACACAGATGTTTTTCAGGGGTTTAAGACAAAGTTGTGATTATCCCGGGATGTCGCTGGAGGGTGCCAGGAGCTGTAGAACTTTTTTCGGCCTAGGATTGCTTTTTATTCTGCACACTTGCTATGCTTCTTTGCTGATTCAGTTGCAGTTGCCGCTATGCGTTCATTGTTTGAAATTAATTTGCGTGTTTTTAAACTTAAAGTCTTTTAAAACTTTATTTTTTTAAGCTTTTCATGACACAGAGAGCCTCAGTATAAAAATAGAGAGAGCGAGAGAGAGGGAGAGGGAGGGAGGGAGAGAGAGAGAGAGAGAGAGAGATAAGGGCATAGTGTTACACAAGCTTAGACTGGAAAAATACTTTTTTGGGTCTAAAACCACATAACATTTTTGGTCTAAACCTGCAGAGCATGCATTTAAGCAGTGCCCTATCCCTGAGGCACCTCCGCTTCCTGATCGGGACTGTGCTTATTAACAAAGTGATGAGCGTACGCCACGTGGCGTGGAAGGTCTCAGCTCCGTTGTGCTGCATTTGTGCTCTGTGTACTCCATGTACACAGAGCACTCCATGTCCGACTCACGCCTTAGGAACTGGCGGGTGCGATAGGCCAAGACGTCCTTCCGGCGAGGCCCTGTGCCGCGGCATCTCCGGGCTCTGGCAAAGCGTCTCGGGTTATTCCGGCGGCACTTGCCCCATGGACCAGGCTGGTTGCCAGCCCCAGCGTGACCCCAGCTCTCACTCCACAGCTTGGCTGCCTCTGCAGGAGGCGCCGCTCCTAGACCAGGGACCGCGTCACCAAGCCGCCTTCTCTGCCCCCTCCCAATTTCTCTCTCCAGCACTGAGGCCTTCAGTCCAGAAAGAGGAGGGAGGAAAGGGGCCACGAAGCTGATGATCGTGGTGACCGACGGGGAGTCCCACGACGGCGACGAGCTCCCTGACGCCCTGGAGGAGTGTGAGGAACGGAACGTGACCCGCTACGCCATTGCGGTGAGGACTGGGGCTCTGGCATCCCTGGGAGAGCTTGCGTGTGCATGTGTGTGTGCGTGTGTGTGCAGCTGGAAAAGGCTGCACCAGAGGAAGGAAGGACGGAAGGAAGGACGGAAGGAAGGAAGGAAGGAAGGAAGGACAAAGGACAGTTCACAACCTAGTTTTTCAACCCTGCACTGAGCCCAGCTCCCTTCCTCCTTCAAATTTCAGTGGCAGATCAGTGCACATTTATTTATTTCTTTATTTAGGATATTTCTAGGCTGTCCATCACTTTGATCTCCGGGCAGCTTACAATAAAAATCAGAGATAGCTGATATCCATACTAATGAACTGGTGTCCAAGGGCACATAAAATTTATTGTACCTGCCAAGGGGACCGTTGGATGCATGATCAGCTGGGAAAAAGTCCTCCCGCTTCCAGCCATGGGGTTGTGCTCTAATTCGCCTTGAAATAAGTCGGTCTCATTGGCTTGTTTTTATCCTTCAAAGGTAATTTAAAATGTCGGTTTTGTATGCAGATGTTTGGGTTTTGCATGCACATGTTGCCTTTAATAGTCTAATCACAGTGCAATAAATAATGAAGCCCATGGCACGCGTGCGGAGAAATGGGGAGGCCTCTGATGGGGATTGGCTGAGCTGCTGTTATGTCACAGAAGGCAGGCGGAGGCATGTCCGGCTGCCATTGGCTGAGCTTTGGGAATTCTGGGAAAGGGGGCGGCGGCCAGAAAGGAGTGGGAGAAAGAAGCAGAGGGGTCGGGGTGGACTCTGGGGGGCATCAGGCAGTGGGACCCCTCAGGTCTGGGTCAGCCCTCCAGGGTCCCCCAGGAGGCCACGCCCCCTCCCTGGCCACGCCCCCTGCTCTATCATTTGGTGTTTTCCCAACGTCGCTGCTGTTCTTTTCTCCTTTCTGAAAGGCTGCCCTGCCCTTCCGTCCTGGTTCATAAGGCTTTAAGCTAGGAAACACGGCTATTTTATATTTTCCCGGCAATGTGGGCTCCACCCGCTGCGCCTTTGGCCCTGCCCACGGTTGTTCTCTTGTGCATCTCCTCCAAATGGGACTTGGCCTTCAGGCTGAGAGGGGTCCCTCACCCCAGGCCTCGAGGAGGAGCTGCAGCCAGGAACGGACCGCTGGGGGGGAACGGTCCAGCGGAGGATGCGAGAGAGGGCCAAGGCCGGAGGAGCGCGGGAGAGGAAAGGAAGTGAAGGGCAGGACCTATGGGGGTGAAAGAGGCTCAGCCGGGTGTGCCGCTCCAAGATCCTTAGCCAGGCCTCTTCCCCCTTTCTTTTCCGCATCCTCATCCATATCACCCAACAGCCGAAGCTCCCTGGGTGGTTTGCAACACGCGATAATGCAGCATAAAATGGAAGGAATAATGAACGGAATACGAATTCCGCCTCCCCTTTTCCGTGCCATCGCCATTCCCTGAGTTTTTCCGCACCCGCCGTGTCACCTTCCGGCACAGTTCGTGGATTTGCGCGCGCCCCAAGTGTCTCCTGGTTTTCGCTCCGCAGGTGCTGGGCCACTACATTCGGCGGCAGAAAGACCCGAACTCTTTCATCAACGAGATCAAATACATCGCCAGCGACCCTGACGAGAAGTATTTCTTCAACGTGACGGACGAGGCGGCCCTGAACGACATCGTGGATGCTTTGGGCGATCGGATATTTAGCCTCGAAGGTACTGGAGGGAGGAGGGCTGCTCCCCTGGGGAGGGAGGAGGAGCCGTGCCCTGAGGACCCCCGTGGCTGAAGAAGGTGGAACAAAGGTGGGCGAGCGAGAGGCACCGGGGAGCTCTCTGCCCCGGCTGCCTTCTCTTGGCGTGTTTACTCTAGTTTTTTCACCCCGCTCCCCAAGCAGAGCTCCAGACGGGCGTCCCACCTTTTGGATTGCAGTCTAAACGACACCAGGCAAATAGCAGAACGGGGAGGGAAACACGCATCACGCAGAGAACAGCAAAGCCTCACCAACACAACCGTGCCTGGATTGCAGCGGGGGGGGGGCCTCGTGAGTGCTCAGGCGTGCCAGCAGCCCCTCCTCCCCAAGCACATTTGTTTATTTAGCGTTTTACCCCATCCTAAAAATCTCTGGGCGGCTCACAAAAAGCAAAGCGCCAGCACGTGCCTTAAGGCGTCCTCCAGCGGAGCACTGGGTGGAAATCGTTCCAATTTCCCACAATGCCCTTCAGCTGCGCCAGACCAGGGAGGGTAAAGATGGCGGCCACATGGTGCCCAGTGCCGGTGGGTGAGCTCCTGGAGGGCAGGGCAGGTCCTACTGGGGGTCTGGGCCTCCGGAAAATGCCTGAAGACACCGTGCGGTCATGCTGGGCCTGGTGGGGGCCCCTTGCCCGACCCCACTAAGTAGTTCCCCATGCCTCCCTCTCCAGGTGAGCAAAAGCCCTTAGCCCCGTCAGCAGCGGGCCAGAGAGGAGTCTCCCCGGAAGCGCAGGGGGGAAGGGGGCCTTTGGTGCTTCGCAGCGAGGAAAAGCGCTTTGCACGGATCTCACCCCCCTCTTCGGAGAGAGGAGCTTTCCCTGCTGGGCAGACGGGATCCCTCTCCAGCTTTCTTCGGTCCTGTTTGCTGCTGAGTCAACGCCCGCCTCATGCTTACTCCTGAGTAGGCAAGCAGAGGCTTCTCTGCCCCTTCTCTGAGCAGAAAGTGCTGCGGAGCACCGAGGGCCTGCTTGCTCCTGAGTAAGCAAGGCACTGCTGAGAATGGCTCCCCTGCTCCTCCGCTGCAGCCTTCCCCCCACTGGAGTTCAGCCCATGGACTGGAGACACCAGGGGAGGGGGGTGGCGGATCCAGGCCCCTCGGAAGGAAATCCGGCTGCCGGCGGGAGGAGGACAGCTTGGGGGGGGGGGG
>NW_025336182.1:2064791-2071725 GCF_004798865.1 Varanus komodoensis
TAAGTAGAATAAAACAAGCCCCGCAGCAAACGACCATTACTATACTAAAACCCCAGTTAAAATCAATTGAACATTAAAACAGCAGGAAAATAAAAAGGGTTTTGCCTGACGCTGAAAAGAATATACAGTATAATCTTCACCTCTTCAGCCATCTACTTCTTTCCTGCTTTCCCACTCAATTTGCTCAGTATGACATGCCAAGGTTTGTTTGTTTTTCAGCGCCAGGCCAAGACCTTTTTATTTAAAAGTTATTTTAATTGTTAATTGTTGATTGTATTTATTTATCGGCTTTTATATTTGAGCTGAGATGTCTCCGGATTTTTAAGGTTAACTGTATGATGGTTTATTTGTTTTATAAGCCGCCCCGAGGCTTTTTGCGAATGGGGCAGCATAGAAATGTTCTAAATAAATAAATAAGGTTAACGGGCTGCATTTTCCTGCTTCCTGTTTGCACCAGGGACGCGGGAATATAGCTCCTTTGAGCTGGAGATGTCACAGGTCGGCTTCTCCACGCACCTTCTAGAGGTAAGAGGATGGCGGGGGGGAAAGGGCCGCGCAGCGTCTCCGTCTCCGTCTCGGGGTGGGCCTTCTGGGGATGGCGCTCCAGCGCTGGGGGGCTGCACTCGGCCCCACGCGGGCTCGGCTTCTGCAAAAGGTCTTTTTATTTCTGCACGCTTCCCTGGATGAGCAGCCCAGGTCGAATGCCATCACTTGGTTTTGAACATGGTTGCTCTTTGTATTTTCACTCTGTTCTGTTCCGTTTTCTGGTTTACCACTTGGGAATTCTGTTTCGGCTTTTGAGCCCTCTGTACATTCCACAGGTAAGAAAATTAAATGCATAAAGTCTCACACTGAACGGATGTGAAAACTGATACCATAAGCACTAGGAGAAATAAAATAAAAACGCCTTTCCCAGTCTCTCTGCCAGGAGGGCAGGAGGGGGCTGGGGGAGGCAGTTCCCAAGGGAAGGGGCCAACACTGGGAAGGCCCTGCCTGCATCACTGCCCTCTGTGTGCAGAGCCATCCAGAGCCGGGCACTGGAAGAGGCTCTTCGTGGAGAGGAAAGTTTGCCGCAGAGCAGGCGGGCTTTTGCAAAACCGGGCCTGGTTGCTCAGGCCAGGTGTGGCCCCCAGAGCTGTGCTTGTTACAAGACCTGGTGCTGGATTGCTTGAGAGCCCTGCATGTTCAGTCACCTGGGCAGGAATGGACCATGGGCGGCAAGCGCCCAAGCAGAGCGTCTGGCTCGGGGGCAGAACCCAGGCGGAAACACCAGGGAGGGCTGCACCCCGCACAGGCTCCCCACCCCGCCCCAGAGGCTTCAGCTCTCTCTGTGGGCCTCCACCTCCCCCGGGGGACCCCTCTGTGAGCCCAAACCCCTGGGGGCCACTGGGGTCTGGAGAGGAGGTGGGGGAGGAAACCCCGAGGTGTTGGAAATCAAGGGGAGAGGCTCCCCCCAGCGGCTCCCCGTCCTCACCGGCAATGGCCGCAGTGCTTCCTGTGATGTCACATGCAGCCCCTGAGGTGCCAGGAACCAGATGAGGCCGGGGGGCTGCCCCCTCCCCACGCAGGAGCAGCCCCCTCCCCCAGAAGCCGCTTGGCCCTTGGAGGGCTGCCTTCGGCCCCTGCTCAAAACTCCCTCGCCCTCCCCAGAGCTTGTGGGGTGGCCTTGTGGGGTCCAGCCAGTGACCTCCAGACTAAGCTGCCTCACAGGACCATTGTGGAAATAAACGTGGGGGGACTTGACTTCCCCCTTGGGCTTCCTGGAGGGAGGAATGGACAGAACTGCAATGGGGAAACCAGAAGCGGCCAGCGGAGGCCTTCCCCTCCTGGCAGGGCAGCATTGATAGGAAGAGTCTCTCTGCGCATACTCAGAGGGATTTCTCACTTCATGGTGAGGGTCCCTGTTGAAAACCCTGCGAATAAGCAAATCTGTGTAGCTGAAAGCACCCAGAAACGGTTGCGGGGCTGCCAGGAGCTGTGCGCAAAACCAGACCGGAGAGCCGCGCATGAGGCCCGTGCTCGAGGCTTCCAACGTGACACGCTCATGTTTTGACGGCGAAAATGAAATTCTCGTGGGACCCTACACTAAACGAAGAGAATGAATTGTACAGCCTTTATTTTTAGTATTTTTTGCTGTATTTTAGTGTTGTTTGCAACGTGTTATAGTTTTTATTATGCTTTTATCGTGTGGTGGTGAGCCGCCCAGAGGTGCTGTGGCACGATCGGGCGGCATCCAGATGTTCTGAATAAACAAACCAGTTAGCGAGCGAGCCGTGCTTGACTGCCGCTGAGGCTTCCTTCCCCCTTCCAGGACGGCATCCTCTTTGGCATCGTCGGGGCTTATGACTGGGATGGTGGGGTGCTGAAAGAGGGCCGGACGGGCCGGTTCATCCCTCCGCGGGAAGCCTTCGAGAAGGAGTTCCCGCTGAAGCTGAAAAACCACGCCGCCTACCTGGGTAAGGAAGGAGGCTGCACAGCGTCCCGCCCAGGGCCCCCATGGTCCTGAAGAAGGGGCCGCTCCCGGGGCCACACAAGCCAGACGGGCCCTCCACGCCGGTCCCTGGGCCAGTGGCCCCCGTCACTGATGGGAAGGACCGTGTTGGAGCAGCGGTCTTGTGTCAACCACAGGCATCTTGAAGAAACACCTCTCCGTTTATCCATTTTATTTAATTTACATGTTGATTTAGTTCAGTGCTACTATGGTGCTGTTTGGTGTTACTGGGTTCCTTCCAGTTTCCACAGCTCTTAGCACCTCTCATTTTTGTTTTTCTTGTTTCCACTCATCTTGTGGAGTAGGTCAGTGTTTGTTCCCATTTTGCAGAAAGGAGAACTAAGGCTGAGGGTTAGAAGGACTTCCCCAAGGACTTGCAAAGCTCAGGGAACCAAGATTAAGGGTGGATGCCCGGAAGCACTTCCTGACAGTCAGGGCCCCAAGGGTGTGGAATGGGCTTCCACGAGAGGTCGTTGAGGCCCCATTGGTGCGGGTGTTCAAGGACAGGCTGGACATGCACGTGGTGGGCTTGTCGTGAGCAGAGCTGGCTGGAGTCTGGGGTCAGACTAGATGACCCGGGAGACCCCTTCTTATGTGCTCTGTTTCTCTGTTTCTAAGGCTAAGAGCAAGCACGGAGCCCGAGACATGGCAGGGATTAGTTATTTCTGCTCTTTCTCCTCCCTCACCCAGGCTACACCGTCTCCTCCATCAAGCTCAGGAATGGGAGGGGGCTGTATGTGGCCGGTGCCCCCCGCTTCAAGCACAAGGGGAAGGTGGTCCTCTTTGAGATGAGCCGGGACGGCAGCGTCACCATCTCCCAGGCCCTGGCTGGGGACCAGGTGAGGCCCAGCGTGGCAGTGGCTCATGTTGGGATCTTGCTTCAGAGCATGACCCCTGCTTCTGCAAATGTTGCTCCCTGGAAAGAAAATATGTGCAGAGGAGGAAAGCACTCTGCACGAGCCTAGGGGCCCTCTCGTTTCATGGAACATCACTGTTGGGTACTGCAGAGGCCCAGGCTCGTCGTGGAGTCGACCCCAACCCCATGGAGAGCAGGGGGGCCCAGTTTTAAGGGCAAACGGAGGAGGGAGGTGCAGGCACGCTGGCGGAGTCTGCGTAGGTTTGGTGTCGTGGGCCAGCTTGCCGGGGCCCACACCCTGCAGACAAGAGCCCCCTGCAGAGCCCCCTTCTCCATCGCAAGCTGCTTCTTGCTGTGGCCCAGGATGGTGGTGGGATGAAGGAGGGCCAGGAGATGCTGCGTGGCAACCAGCGGGGGGCAGCCAGCGCCCGGATCCGGGCCGCTCGGGGTCTCCCTCTGGTGGCCAGGCCCAGAACACCCACCCCAGTGCACGTGGGATTATCGGTGCCAGGCTGGCTGGAGCTGGGGCCCTGGGGAAGCGCTCCCCCTTCCCTCCCAGTCCAGCCGCGGCACCTCGGGGCCCCTCGCTGGCCTCCGATTCTGCTCTTGCCGCATCGGGCCAGGCCTGCCCCCCCTCGCCCCGCCCCGCTTTGCTGCCTTCCCCAGCCTGCCGCACCTTCGCTGCTCCCGGCCCCGGCCCGATCATGCTCCGCTCGGTCGACTTCGGCCAGTTTGCAGCCGCTGCCTTGTCCTTCCTGACGCGGGTTCCCGGTCCTGCCCCAGGCTCGGCCTGGCTGCTGGGCTCGCACCGGAAGCTCTGCCTGAAGCTCTGCTCCCCAGTCCCGGTGCCTCTGCCGGGATTCCTGCAGCCCGCATCCCGCCCCCGGCCAGCTCTCTGGGCAGGGGGGCCCACGGACGGCCCCCAGCTGGCTGTGAGCACCAAGGAGCACCAGCGCCTCTCCCACACCCCTTTGGTCCGCGCTGATGGCCTTAAAATGTCGGTACGACACTGGGAAAAACGCATCGTAAAGGAAGGTGACTATGTAGAAAAGGGATGCAACTTGTTTTTGAAATTCTTAATAAACAGCGTTTTAAAAAGTGCGGAAACTCCCATTTTCCTTCAAGACATGAATCTCAAGGCCTGTTTTCATGCTTGTGCGGCCAAGGACTGGCTCACAACTTTGGGGCAGTGCTGAATCCAGTGGACGGTGAGGGGCAGGTTCGTTCTGTAGCCCAGATGTGCCGGCCAGGTTGTTCCCTGTTGGAGTTTACAAGAACACAGCGCTGTGAATCTCTGGTGAAAACAGGCAGCGAGATTCTGCGGATCGTGGTTTTGTTTTCTGACCCTGGGAGACTCTTTTGCACCGGAACTGCCTCTCTGCTCTTCCATCCAGAGACCGGGCTCCTTATTTTTCCTTTTTTAGATGAAAGGTACCATGGTGTGCCAGTTTAGACAAGAAAAATCCCTGCAGCCCATCCAAGGAGCCATGCGCCTTGCTTGGCTTGTCCCCGGGAGTCAGTGGGGACTTTTCCATCTCAAAATGCACAGGATCGCACCCTCCGAAGCTGTTCCAATGGGGACTGGCCCAGGCCTCGCGTCCGGCGGAGCGGGGCCGGCACATTGTGACGTTGCCGCTCTCCGCCTGTGCAGGTCGGCTCGTACTTCGGCAGCGAGGTGTGCCCCGTGGACGTGAACGGGGACGGAATCACAGACGTCCTGCTGGTGGCTGCGCCCATGTACCTCGGACCTCAGAACAAAGAGACGGGCCGTGTTTATGTCTACAGGGTGGGGCAGGTGAGTGCGCTTGGGTCAGGTAATGCTGTCCACCCTCCTGACGTGGGGCTCTGGGTCAGGCAGCTTCCTCAAGTGTGGCAAGAGTCTGGTGATCAGGTGAGTCCTGATCTGTTTCTGTCTCTGTCTCTGCCCCCTACTCCCTTATCTTAGTCCCTCTATCTCCCTGTGCCAAGGGAGGTGCGGGAGCGCAGCTGCGCCTGAGGGGGGGGCAGCTCAGAACCCCACGGCACTGTGCCAAGAACCCCCCCAGAAACCCTGGAAAAGAATAAAAATGATCACGATGGTGCTGGTGCAACAGGGACCCTCAGATCATACAAGGCAGAGTCTGACGAGGTGAAAACATTTCTCCCACAAGCCCAGTCTTGCCAAGTTCAAAGGCAGCACCTCGTTGACTTCCTTTGGACTTGGATAGCGCAGCCCGTGTGAGCGACCGTGGGAGTTGTAGGCTGCATGACGCAGGTTTTCTCAGAACAGTGGGGTGGTTATTAAGGTCGAACAGGTTGTGTAGTGAAACAGGTGGGGAGGTTCACACTGAGGAAGAGAAGATTCGGGGGGGGGGGGGCACCTCCCAGCAGGCCACAGGGGTCTGTTGCGCTGCAGAGGGAGCTCAGTGTGTGTTGAGAGGAGAGAACTCGAGGCTAGGAGCAAAATTCAGGAACACACGTTTGTGAGTCTTCAAGCCTCAGCCATGGAACAGCGGAAGCCTTGCCTATTGGGCAGTATATAAATGAATTAACTCAACCAGCAGATCTTTGAAGGGGTGGGTTCTCCTTTGCCAGAGGTATTTCGGCTGAGGCCGGATGGGGTTAGGGTCAGGGTGCAGAGTTTGCCCTGGCGGTGGGTTGGTCTAGATGACCTCTGAGCCCCCTCCCGTCTCTGCAGTTTTGCGGTCACACTCTGAGAAGTCAAAGCTTTCTTCCTGAAATGCGGCCCGCGCACCAGACTCTCTTCTTCCTCTCTTGCGCAGTCGCTGCTGTACCCCAACGGGACGCTGCACGCCGACGCCAAGCCGCAGGACGCCCGCTTCGGCTATTCCCTCCTGGTGGTCCCCGACCTGAATCACGACAGCTTCAATGATGTGGTGGTGGGCGCGCCGTTGGAGGAGAACCACCAAGGAGCGGTCTACCTGTACCACGGGTACCGCACCACCGTGCTGCCGCGCTTCAAGCAGGTGAGCGGGCGCAGCTGCCGGGGCCCACGGACCCGCTGCTCCTCTTCCCCACCGGCTGCTTCCTCTGGCCAGACGGCGGAGTGGGGAAAGACCAGCGCATCCCGTGGGCAGCCGCGATGAGGAAGAGGACGAGGAGGAAGGGGGACCGTGGTGTGGGGAGGAGGGTGGTCTTGCTGTTCTCCAGCTCTTGAGGGCTTCTCCTTTTAGACGTGACACAGAGATGAAATTAGCAGAAAGCACCGGCAGCCAGCCCAGCCCAGAGCAGGGGTCCCAGGACTGCTTTTCCCCTGAGCTGCTTTCCGGGCAGGACTTTCCTGACCGTCGGCTTTGCAAGAGATCAGAACTGAACCAAAACCTGATTCCATTTGGCTTTCTGTTCCCATGAGGATCCGTACCTGTTTTCTTTGAGGCCATTTCCTCTTTCTTCTTCTCCCTAAGTTTGCACATTTAATTCACTTTAAATTGTTGGCACAAAAGGAAGGAATGGGTATAACAGAGACAAATGGACAAGGGAAAACCCTCTGGGTAAAGTTCAATGTTTTGTTTTTTTTTGGCTCTGGCCTCTTGGCAGAGCGGCAGAGGCACAGGCTGGGAGAGAGGGCTGAGGGTCGCCAGGGGACA
>NW_025336182.1:2071825-2091113 GCF_004798865.1 Varanus komodoensis
ACAAGAATTTCCATACAAAGAATAAATGCAGCAAGTTAAAGCTAAAAACAGAAGTAAAGCAATCAGGTTTTAAATGGGGACCAACATTTTTTTCCTGATTTGCACTTAAGTTAAAAAAAAACCCAGTAAAATTGACCTTCAGTATAACAGTGAAAGATCTTTAGAAGATTGCGCTAGGTGAGTCGTTGCATCGCCTGCCCTTTCCCTCCTGTGAGGAACCCAAGATGGCTTTCACAGCTCTTTTATCTTAGCAACAACAGCCCTGTTAGGTAGGCTAGACTGAGTGAGTGGCTGGCCCAGGGAGCCCCATGGCCCAGTGGGGGACTCAGCCCTGGATCTCCCCAGTCCAGCACTCCAGCCACTATACCACACTGCCTCTCCTTTGCTCTAGAGTCCTAACCTTTCCACATTTTGAAGGGAAAGGATTCATTAGCTGCCATTCTGGAGCTCTCCGTCTGTATAACTAAGAGATGTGAGTTTTTTAGAGCCATATTTTCCAGAAGCGCAAAAGAAAAATGGTGGGGGAAGCTCGGTTCTGCAAGCCCAACATCAGCGCCGCACGGCTTCAGGGCTTGCATGCATCTTGCAAATGCCGCTCCCTTAGTGTGAGGCCTTTGCGGATCTTGACCCTGGAGGCATCCGGCCTGACGTGCTCGGCCTCTGCTCCACCTCAGCCTTTCAGTGTCGCTGTTTGTTCCTTCTGGCAGCGGATCGAGTCCTCCCAGCTCCAGTGGGGCCTCAGCTACTTTGGGCGCAGCTTGGACGGGCAGATCGACTTGGACGGAGACGGCCTGGTGGACCTCGCAATCGGCGCTCAGGGCGCTGCGGTGGTTCTGAGGTGGGGGGAGCAGCGAGGCGGGCCGGGCGGCTGACGGGGCAGGGGTGAGCCCTCCCTCTCGGGGGCAAGAGGAGGAGATTGCCACTGCTGCTGGCTGCCCCGAAGGGGGGCCGCGTCCTCCCCACCCACGGGCCCGCTGCAGAGCAATGGCGGGGGCCCGGCTCGCGGGGGAGCGCCAGATGGGGGTGCATCCTTCTCATTCCCACTTCTCCTCGCGAGGGGGCAGGTCGCGGAGGATCGTGCAGATCAACGTCTCCATCTCTGCCAGCCCGCCCTCCATCAACGTCATCCGGAAGAACTGCCAGCGGAGCGGGAAGGCGTCCGTCTGCGTCACGGCCCAGCTCTGCTTCAGCGCCTCGTCCCGCTCCCTGGGCCCGAGGGACAGCCACTTTGGTGGGTGCGTGCCAGGCCTGCTCTCGCGGGCCCAGCTGCCCTCTCCTCCTGCCACGAGGAGGATGGGGCAGGCCGGGAGCCGGGAGGGGCCCCACAGCCCTCGGCCCCAGCCCCGGCCCCGCTCTAAACCGATCCCGCTCCTTCCTCGGCCGCAGGCATCAAATTCAACGTCTCTCTGGACGACAGGAAGTTCGGCAGCCGGGCGGTGTTTGACGGCAACTCCCAGAAGCTGCTCCAGAAGCGGATCCGGGCCACCGTGGGCCGTACAGCCTGCTCCACGGCCCGCTTCCACGTCCTGGTGAGTGCCGGCCCGTCACCCCGGCCCTCGGCTGGCCAGCTTCAGCAGCCTGCTGGCAGAGGGCGGCGGCGGCCGGGACAAGGCGTGTGCCCAGGACTCCCCCTTATTAGCATTAATTACTGCCATTATTATTCATGCCAGTCCAGCCGCCAGCTGTCGGGAGGTCGTAACGCACGTCCCCAATTAACTCACACCGCAGTCGGCTGTAAAACTAAAGTCTTTTATTGCTGCTTTCTACAAGATTTACGATACCACAGATAAGCTCTAATGAGAAGGTCCTAATAGGTCAGTTGCTCCCCCCTTTGTGAAGACTCTGGGGGCCCACGTGGGATTGGCTTTTCCTGTCTCGTCTTTCTGCTCGTGGGCAGGACAAACCTCTGTCTTGTCTTCTCATTTGTTCCAGTCGTCTTAAACTGCGCCTAAGATTGGCGTTGGCTAAAGATGCCACGTCTTCTGCATCTCCTGGACTCTGTCCAGCAGTTTCAGAGCCAGGAGGCGGGGGGCATCTTGCTCACGCTCCTCAGAGTCAGGATGAGGAGAAGCCTCCGCTCAGGAGCCTCACAATCAGGCTGCGACGAGGCCATTTGTTCTGGCGGCAAAGGGTCGGGGGGGGGGGGGCTATTTGCTCAGCAGTCCCAGAGTCGGGCTGCGGAGGGGCCGTTTGGCTACTGGGCCCCAAGTATCAGTCCTCTTGTTCTGATGCCTGATTCTCATTTTGAACGTTTGACTCTTTCTCGCGAGGTGACGTCTGTTGCGTCATCAGGCGCGACACCAGCGCAGGGATGTCTGTGCACCTGACAGCAGCTTTTCAGGGGGTTTTTTGGAGGGGGTCTTTCTTCCCAGCCTCCCTGACCCACCCCAGCCAGGGAAGAAGTGGTGCCCCCCTTGCAGAGGTGCTGTGCTCCCCAGCCCCTCGCTGGGATGGTGAGCTGCCTGCAAAGGGGAATGGCTGCCATTCGGGCCAATCAGCAACGAGAGGCCGCCGCAGGGACCCGCCCCTCGGTGCACCCCCTTCCCCCCTGCCCAGCAGTGCCCACACGGCTTCCTGGTCAGAGGCCCGGGAGGGACTCCCCTCGTGGTGTGGGGCGGGGAGAGGAAGGGGGAGCAGGGCTGGGCGGGGGCTCCACGCCCCGATGCATGCGGCCAGCCGTGTCTCCACTCAGAGGCTTTCTCAGCCCCACCGAGAGCTGCAGCCATGGGCCGACCCCGCGACCTCCCACTGCGCAACGGTCCTTCCCCAAGAAAAAACGGGTCGGGGGCACAGCAAGGCTCCAGCCCCGGGCTCCAAAGGCGCAGGGGCATCTCAGGGGGCTCTTCCTTCCCAGCTCTGCCCGCAGGCTCCGTCCTGTGGGCACCTGCCCCACCTCCCCTCGCCTCCCCGTCGTCCAGGCCCCCTTGATCCCTGCCTCTTCCTCGCTTTGCCGAAAGGCTGGCAAGCGCCTGCCTCTGGTGCTCCGGGCAGACTCCGCCGTCTGCCCCCAGGCGGAGCGGATGCAGGCAGCCAGCGGTCCTCTCTCCCATGCAGGACACCTCGGACTACATGAGGCCCGTGGCGGTCGCGGTGAGGTTTGCGCTGAACGATGCCGAGCCCGGCCCCGTTTTGGATGAGAAATCCCCCACCACCGTGAAGAGACTGGTGAGCGCACGCCATTCCGGGCTCCGCGCAGGCTCCGCTCCTTGCATTGCACGGGCGCGCTTCTGGGCGCGGGGGCACGGTGTGCTCGGATCGCTAGGGACCATGATGGAATCGCCTCCGCGGGGTCCGTGGCACCGGCCACAGGTGCCGCTCCGCTGCGAAAGAGACGGCCCTCCTAGCGGCACCTCAGGGGGCACCCCAAGCTGCAGGAGGGCTTCCGCAACGACAACAAAACTGTGTGCTAACCCGACTGGGTGAATCAACCGCATCTATTTTAAATGCATTTTAAATGTGCCAAGATGGCTTTGGGCACGCAGTGGGGTTTGTCTCTGCTCCCCTCAGCTCTTGGGGTGGCCGTCTGAGGGCCCCTGGGGCCTGGACTGTGGCCCCAGGCCTGGCCGGGGCTGTCCCACTGAATCCTGGCCCGTTGATCCGCGGTTTGTCCCATTCGTGGGCAAGGGGAGGCGGGGACGCCTTTCTCCGTCCTTGGGGCCCTGTCTCCATCGCAGGCTTCAAGGAGCTGCCCTGGGTGCTGCAAAGGGCAAGCCTCTTTTGGGGTGGTGTGCACTGATTGCCCCGATAACGAGCGCCACAAACAGGTGATGGTGCTCCTGGCTGTGGGGCTGCTGCCAGGCCCTGCAAACTGAATCGCAGAATTGTGTTCTCACCTCGTCCTCCCCATGGAGCAAGACAGATCGCTCCAGGAAAGCACAGAAGAAAAGCTGCAGTGGATCAGGAACCCCGCAGACAAGCTCCTTACCTTCCCCCCCCCCCACATTCACAGCTTGCATTCTGGGTGCTGGGGGGCATAACGGGCACACTTGGGTTTTTGCCCCGCTGATGGCTGATGGGGTGGGCTGGCAGGGGCAGAAATTGTGGTTCGCGTGGGCTGCCGTTTGGCTCTCCGGGGCATTTCGGCAGAGGCATGAGCTGGGGATAGTGAAGCCCAGCCTGGCGCTTCGCTTGTGGACCTCAAGGTGACTTGCGGAATTTGGGCTGCTGGATCAAAGAGGAAGACCGCAGCTACTCTGCCAATTAGCATCCGCTGTGCAACACCTAAGCTGCTGGAGTGCCCAGATCAGATCGAAATCTCGTGTGCAAGCCTTGTAGGAAACGCCTTCCGATTTACCTGGAATAATGTTCAACCACCGCCCTACCTGAGGTGATGCGCACTTGCAGCTACAAGTGGGAGGAAGCCCAGATCTTGGCTTCTGAATCTGGGCGTGCATTTGAAAGACACTGGGTCATCCGGTCCCCTTCCCTTCCCTCTCTGACTGAAGCTGAGCGTAGTCCATAGTGTAAAAATAAAGTTCCAACTTCTGTGAAAAAAGCTGAATTTGCAACATGAAAATACGCAGTTTGGACAATTTTGCAAAATTTTATCTTATTTTACACATCCCTCCTCAATTTTAATAAATATCTCTGTGAGCAGTTTCTACTGCTTGGCATCCCTTATGCTAGTTTTGCTGGTCCCCTGCTCCCCACAACTTCCGGGGTCCTCTTTAAATTATTTCTTAAGTGTCAGCAGATAGGATCCACACATATTTTCCTAGTTCAGTTGAAGGGCTGGAAACTTGCTTTTTAAAAAAGAAGAGAAGGAAGGAAGCTGAGATCCTGGCAAAATTAGCTTTGGCAGCTATTTCCAGTTTTCTGGGGGACGGGGCAGCACCCTACAGCATCACCCACCTGTTCACTTGCTTTTTTAGATCCCCTTCTTCAAGGACTGCGGTGCCGATGACGTGTGCGTAACCGACTTGGTGTTGCAAGCGCAGATGGATATTGATGGATCCAGGTAGGGACAGGTTTAAAAAGTGTGGAGTAAACCGATGCTGTGAAGAAGTTCCTCCATGGCTTTTTTCCCAGCCTACATGGAGCAGGGGATTGGACTAGATGACCTCTGAGGTGCCCGGGGACTTGCAGTTAGTGGAGAGGGGGCGATAGGGCTCTTGAGCCAGGAGGCAGGGCTGGGAGGGTGAGGCTGTCCTCTTGCACGCCAGAGCATCCTCATCTCTTCTTCTCGTTCCAGGCAGAAGCCTCACGTGATCCGCAAAGGGAAGCGGAAGGTCTTGGTGGACGTCCTTCTGGAGAACAAGAAAGAGAACGCCTACAACGCCAGCCTCGTGCTTGGGTTCTCAAGGAACCTCCACTTCTCCAGCCTCGCACTCAAGGTGTGGCCTGCAATTTTGCTGTGGGCAAAAGGAATGGGAGGGAGGGAGGGAGGGAGGGAGGGAAGGAAGGAAGGAAGGAAGGAAGGAAGGAAGGAAGGAAGGAAGGAATCCCTGGAATGACAGCGGGGAGCGGGTGGCTGGGCTCTGAAGAACCATGAGACCGTCAGACCTCCAAGAATTCAGTGTCACATTGCTTCCCGCTACCAGCTAAATCCTGTGGTCCTGTGTGAACCATGCAAATTTGGGTTATTCTCCTCATCGAGGGAAGCGGTGAAACCCAAGGCAGAGCCTGCCCCAGACATCCAGACCTGTGAGAGTCCATCAGCCTTTTGGGCTTATCTTGGGCCATCTTGAGGGTGCTTCCGTCGTCACGTAGTGAGTTCGGACAGCCCAGCCATCCATCCTCAAGAGTTCACTGTGGCTTGAGTGCAGGTTGTCACTGAGCCATGGACTGTTGTTGAAACCTGGGTTACACTGTTGCCCGAACCCAGCCAAGATCACAAACAACCCACCTTTCACAATCCAGGATTATTTGGCTTGTGGGGGGGGGGGTTCAGCCAACACTTGTCGGCAACAACCCACAGTTCGAAAGCAACCCTCACGCAACCTGGACTGTATTCATCACGTAGCCCGAACCCTGTCGGTATCTTATTTTCACTGCAGAGATTCTGTGACCAATGCCAAATTCTGCAGGTTTTCGATACTCTTTTTCGTTTCTGAAGCCATAAAATAGGTTTTACTTGTTGAACTTCCCAGCACTGCCTAGACAACTGAGTGGTGGATATTCTGTTTAAGAGTTTAAGCTCCAGTCTCAACACCTGCCGTTGGTTGTTTATACAGCCTTAAGATAACCCGATGGCAGAATCAGTTGGGTAGCTGTCATACAACTTGCGCTATACCAGTCGTCAACGTGGGAGATGCTCGCCTCTGTCCAAATCCAAGGACACCGGGTTTCTCCACCGTCAGCCCAGAGGATGAGGCCCCGTTGGGACACTCCCTCCGGTGTTGCTAAAAAGCTGGAAGCAAACCTCTGGCCGTGTCTTCTCGGATCTCTGCCCAGGAATGGACGCATTGTAAAACTCTGCTCCAGCCACCACCCCATCCAAACTCTGCCGCCTCTCGCCTTTCCCATGCACTTTCTTCCACTGCTGTGAGCATGACGTGAGCTGGGCTTGGCTTCTGCATCATCTCAGCACAGCCCTTCTCGGGTTCTTCCATTTTTCCCCAGGGGGAGAACCCCGTGAAGATAGAATGCACCACCCCGTCTGCTCAGACCCGTGCCTGCAGCGTGGGGTACCCTGTTTTCAGGGCCTCGGCAAAGGTGAGCAGGCCCCTCTTGCTGGGAACGGTGGCGACCGCCGTGGAGCATCGCCTCTCCCTCCGCGCAGGGCCGTGGGGTGCAGAAAAGGGGCGGAAGAAAGCAGCTCCACATTGGCTTCGAACCCGCAGCTGCCTCTCGCCAAGGCAAGGTCCTCCACGGGCCAGCTGCTGTGGGAAAGGCCATGCTGGACTGGGTGGGCCTGGTAGGGTTTGGGGAGAGGGGAGCGGGCCCCCACCTCTGAGCCCGGGGCCCGGAGAGACTTGCCCACCCGTTTGGTGTCCCTTGCCGTTCTGCCCTGTGTCCCCTCCTTGAGCTCCAGACAGGCCCCCAACACCCCCACTTGGGTCCCAGCCACCCGCCGTCGTCTTCTTTTGCCCCAGTAAGCCCCAGTTGGAACAGTAAGCTTTGCCGAAATAATCCCGACCCTTTTCCTATCGCCAGGTGGCGTTTGTCCTGGAGTTTGAATTCAGCTGCTCTTCCCTTCTGGACAGAGCCCAGGTGACGATCAGAGCAAGCAGGTGAGAGCGATGGGGGGGGGGCTCTGGGGGGCACCCATCGCACGAGGGGAGGGCCTGAGCAGGTGGCGGTTTTCGGCACCCCCTTCAGGCGCAACCGGATTCACCACCACGTTCGCTGTGACGCAACAGGGTTGCTATGCCCGTTTGCCCAGCGCTGGAGCAGGGCTCCGGAGGCCGGAGAGGAAGAGCGGGGAAGGGGAGGCCTGGCAGAGGCAGGCTGCCGGCCTGGGGGGAGCGGCGAGGGAGGGGGCTTCTCCGTGCTCTTCCCATGCAGCAGCGAGCGGGGAATTCGGGTCAGGGCAAGGGAAGGGCTTCTTCATGCCAAGCCACGGGATCCCGCGAGATGAAGCGGTGGCCACCTGCTTGGACGGATTTCTGGAGAAGGAAGAGGCTATTGTGGCTACTCGTCCTGGTGGCTCCATCCTCCCTCCAGGGTCAGAGGCGGTGTGTCTCTGTACACCCATTGCTGGGGAACATAGGTGGCAGTCCTCGTCGGATCCTGCGGGCAGCTGGTCTGGCCTCTGTGTGGCTTGAAGGCCGTTCCAGATTCACCCGAGAAACCCTCAAAGGCCCGGCTGGGACCCCCCGCTGAGCTTCCTCTTCCCAAATAGAAATGGCCCCATCTCCCAGTAAGATGCGATAAATGCAGACCGCCATCTTCCACCCGGTGCCAGACTCCCAGGCTTTTGTCTCCTGCAGTGACAGCCACGAACGGAACGAGACCCTCGCCGACAACACGGCCCAGCCCACGGTCCACGTCCGTTACGAGCCGGACCTCTTCCTGACAAGGTGAGGCCCAAGGTGCAAAGAGAGCTGCTCCGCACCCCCTGGACTTTCCCCCCGTCCCTGGCAGCTGGTAGGAGGGGCCAGCTTCCCCATGGGGGGGCCTTGGCCTGCCTCCCAAAGCGGGGCTGAGGAAATGGGGGTCTGCGGCAGGAGAGGGGCTGCCCTGGGGTGCCTCAGAGCTTTTGCTCCTGCAGTTGGATGGTTGCAGGGATGGAAATGGGCTCAAGCGAAATGGCACCGGAGTTGCCTCCGCACAGGACAGAGCGGGGAAGAGAATTTCGCCCTCTGGGGCAGGGAAGCGGGCCGCAGGCGTTGGGATCGCCTTCCGCAGCTGGAAAAGCGCTCCGCTTCTCACGGCCAGCAAATGTCTCGCTCCTGCCTCTGCGCTGCCGGGTGAGCAGCGGCCCCCCTGCGAGGGCTGCCGCCTGCACCGGGGAGACATACCCTCCACCCAGCCCGGCTCACTTTCTGCCATTTCTCTGCCCTGCCACCCGCCCCAGCGAGTCCGCCCTGAACCGCTATGAAGTGCACCCCGTGGGGATGTTTCCGGACGGCATGAGCCCGGAGTTCAGGACGACCATCAAGGTACTCTTCTATAAACTGCATATAATATATATTGATGCGCAGTAAATATCCTGCGCTGACTTAAGGAAGCTGGGGGCCATCCCGCACGAGGGCACCGCCTATCTTCCTCTAGGGTTTGGCAGCGAAATCTTTCGCAGCTGCGCAGCCTCCTCCTCTAATGGGAGATGCTTTAGAAGGGCACAGGTGTAGCATCTCCTCCTCACGGAGGTGATAAACGTGCATCTGGGCCGTACTTCTCCAGATACCTGGTGCAGAGAAGCTCACCTGCATCTCTTCCCACCGATTCCTCAGCACAAAAAACCGGAGTGGAGGGAGATGCAGCCTGTGCCTGGCCTGGTTTCAGATGGCCCCCGGAGGCTCACACGATGGAGTTTTTCCCCATACCAAAAACATGTTGAGAAATCCCTGAAAACTGACATTTATTTTTAAAAACTAGACCAGAAAGCGGACATGCTACTGTCATGTGTGCACGGGGGGGGGGGGGGGTGGGGGGGGGGGAGAATTTCACCCTCTGAAAGAGAAAAGGCTTGCCAAGTTACTGAGAATACTAAAGTGTAAAGCACTGCATATTTCGATGGGAACTCCCAGCCTTTTTCTGTCGAAACACACGCAGGTTTAGGTCCCACTGGCTGTTGTAGGAAATACACCCACAAGTGTTTCAACAGCAAAATGCCCTATGCCTAAACACTGGAGTGATCCGCTGTTAAAGCGAACACCAACTATTAGAGGAGGGCCGACTGTGTCCCTCCAGATGGAGGCTCTGGCCTCCGGCTCCCATCATCCTTCCCACTGGCTAGTCTGGCCAGGCCAAGGAGTGCCAGACATCGGGAGGGTCACATGTTGCCCCGTCCTGCACCAGAAGGATGCCTCTGTATACATCCCAGTAGCCAAGGCTCTCTGGATAGTTAACACAAGTTAAAACGAAGCAAAATTCAGAAGCGACAAACACAAAAATTAATTTAAAACAACAAAACCATAATGGCAATTACAGAAGGTATAGCAGTGATAAAGAATGACATGGACTATATGAAAACAAAGTTTAAAAGTTAGACTATTAAAATGCTGGGAAAATAGAAAGGCCTTCACCTGGTGCTGAAAAGAATACAAATGCACGCCTCTTTGGAGAGCTCATTCTAAAAAATGCTGCCACTACCAAAAAGGCCCTCCTCATTTCCTTGCTGCTGAACTTTGTAAATTAACTTTAAGAATGGCTTTCTGAATTTTCTTGCCTTTCCTCTTCCTTCCTCATCTTGTTTTCCTTTCGTGCCATGTTCATTTGGACTGCAGACCTTTAATATACCTTTTAATGGATTTCATTAAAGCTACTTTGGGAGCCTCTTTGGCTAAAGGGAAGCCAGAAAGCACTTCAAAGAAGTGAGCAAGGCAAATGGAGGAGTCCTTCTAACCGACTTGCAGGCTTTTTATCCCCTGCAAAATCAGCTTTCCAAAGGGGCTTTGGTGTGATGCGTCCTTTGTCCTTTCCAGGTTTCTGCCCTGTTGATTAAGCAGGATAAATGTTTTTCTTGCAGGTGCAAAACGTTGGCTGCTTTGCAGTGCAGAATCTCTCCCTTTCCATGGCGCTTCCAGCCATGGCCTACGGGAGCACCGAATTCCTCTCTGTCACACGCATTATTGCCGACAACGTGAGTGCCGCAGTTTTCGTCCGCGCAAGCGTCCCGACCCTCTCCCTCCCACCTCCCCAGACGAGTCATGCTTCCAGGGCAGGCGGAGGCAGGTGCCCGGAAGGTCTGGAGCGCAGGCACCCAAACAAGGAGAATTGCACAATATTTGCAATGGCACAATTGCCCTTTTCATCCACGGTGCTCAGGGCAGGGAACTGGCCCTCTCTCACTGCAGCCTCGTAAGCCAACTTAGCCAAGGGCCATTGGCTCCCTTCCCGCTTGGGCCAGCCAGACCCTGCAAGTCACACCCAGGGCGTGAGTGCCAAACAGAGTCTCAAATGCAAAGCGGCCACAGAGAAAACGGCTCCTGCCCAAAGGGAAACGGCCAGGCGCTCGTGTCCGCAGGGGCCTGGATTCAGTATCGGTGTCTCATTGCTCCCATCCCAAGGTGACGTGTGGCCTGCGAAATCTGACCGAGGCGACTCAACGGACAGCTGCGGGGGTGGTTCCCGTTCACCCAGAAGATCTCGGACACACGGAGAGACTGGTGAGGCGAACGGAGGCGTCCCGTGTCCTCGGCCGCTTCTGCTGCTCCGGGGCCCAGGGAGCTTCCGCCCTGGCAGTTCTGCCACCGCTAGTCTGCCTCCACGCCTGAAGAGGCCGGCATGAACGGGCACGGTGCTGATTTAATGCTGCCACCCAGAGGAGCGGCCACAGACGCGGGCAACAGAAAACGGCCACGCCTGACTTGCAGCGAAGCAGGCGGGCTCTGCGGGGAAAGGCCCAGCACTGGCCTTTTCGGGAAGGCGCAGAGCCGGCGCAGGGCGGGGTCTTCAGGCTCAGACGAGGAGCGGAGATGCTGCCGGTGGCTCATCGTTCCACAGGAGCACAGCAAGAGTGCTGTGGGGGGGAGGCCTGGCGTGGCTTCCAGGGGGCGGCCGCATTCGGTCGGACATGCCCAACCCTCCTGCTGCAGCAGCTCGATGTCCACACTGGTGAAATGAATCGCCACCTTCTCAGCCAGGCGGGTAAGGAGCGGCTTCCTCCCTCCCCTGCAGAACTGCTCCAACACCTGGTGCCAGGAGGTGAGGTGCGAGCTGCCGCACATAGAGAAGAACGCGGAGGTCTCTGTCCAGCTTCTGAGGGCAGTGCGCAACGAATTTTTCAGGAGGGTGAGTGCAGACAGCAGCCCAGCTTTGGGAGTGCCTACACAACACTGGCCTGAAAAGGGCCCGGAGCAGATGACTCCGGAAGCGAACGTAGCGTAGCACCAAGACTGGGCACAGCCGTCTCCCTGCACCCACAGACTAGAAAGGGCAACCGTTGCATCTGATCTTTTGATCTGGGAACGGTCTTGGGCGCCGGTGGGTGGGGTCCTGGCCCCGTTCCTCCCTTGCACCCCACTTTCACAAGGATCACTGCCCTTGCCCTGTCGCCTGGGACTGAAGATTTGGAGATCAAGTTTTGCAAAAAGAAGGGGATTTAAGGGACAGTTGCGATATGGGAGGAAGAGGGAATCATTCCAGAAAGCGATTCGGGGAGCATTCCAGGCAAAAGGAACAGCAAAAGGGGTGTGCAAGATGGGAGGAGGACCAGGCGGGTGGGAGAAAAGGTTGTAATCGGTAGGAAAAGATCACAGGAACTGGGTTAGTCCAGCTTTGTCAGTCCTTGGTGTCTGTCTGAGGTTCCACGCAGGAGATATTCCAGACCTGCCTGGATCAAGCTGGCACTTTGTATCCCAGGCACTGTAGGCCCCTCCGGTGCTCTTCTCCTCACCCCCTTTTCTCTCTCCATTTTGTGGAGTAAGGCCAACTTCAAGACCGTGAAGGTTGTCAGCAGGTTCACGCTGTCTACTCAGAAGGACAGCCTCCTCCTCCTGCCAAAGGCTGGTCACCAGCGAGAGGTAAGGCCTGGAGAGTTGTGCTTCCTTGTCCCAGCCTCCGGGATTGCATCTCTTCCATCTTGCAAAGGGAATTAATTCTGCACCAGGAAAAACTGCTCTGGAGCCTGCTGAAAGGTGTGGTCCCACATGCTTAGGCGGAGAAAGGGCTTACAGCTCACAGTATTCTCCAGCCAGCTGGGACTGGAATGACCTTTTCCTATCTAAAAGCTGCATTAGGCATTATTTTACATTTTCTGCTGTTTATTGTAGTTTTGTTTGGGAAAAATGGCAAGGAAATATTAAACAGAATGCAGGGGGCCTCCCAGGCTTGTTGTGATGTGAATTGCACAAGTGGCTCTTCACTCAATAGCACTGGGGTGGGGAGAGTGAGGGGAGAGAAAGCAGATCAGAACTGCAACAGGTATAAAGGTCCCCCCTCCCACCCCGAAAGCCCTTTCCGGCTTAAGTCATAAAGGGAAAACAAGTTTAGCCCCAGTTTGGTTCGGTCGTTAGTGACATGACTCCTCTTGCAGACCACTTTGGAGATCATCCAGACCAAACTGGTACCTGTTTCGCTCTGGATCTTGATTGGCAGCATCATTGGAGGCCTCTTGCTGCTCGCCTTGATCATCTTCTTTTTGTGGAAGGTAAGTCCTTGTGCAGGCGGCCTTGGTGGGCTCGGGGGCTGTGCAGAGCTGAGCCAGCTGGCCAGAGCAAGCCGGTCGCTTCAAGTCAGCCAAGGACCCTCCCCCATCTCAATGGTCTGGGGCAGGTTGCAGCCTGAACGGGTCCCTCCCCATTCAGAAAGACCAAGCCATCTCTCAAGGCCTTTTTCTGGTAGGAGGCAGTTTAATTTACAGTAGCTTGATGTGTTTGGCCCTGACCAGCACCAAAATGAGTCTCGGCAGCCAAATTTGGCCTTCCAGAGTTCTCCGCCCACACCCTGACGTAAGCGTTCCAGCTGGCAGTTCCTGATGCACTGCATGTGCAGAAAAACCACGAGTTCTAGATTCCCAGGGACTCACAATTCAAGGACCCCTTTGTCTAAGAAACAATATTCCAGTAAGTGGGTTTAACTACACTTGAGGGCCAAGAGAAGTGTGATTTTGACACAAGAGAACTTGCATTCTAAAATCCAGTGCTAGGAATTCTGCACCACTGGAATTTTCTGCATGTGCAGTCCAGCACAAAGACCAAAATTCATGCAAAGCTAGTAAGTTAACCACAGCAACTTTTAACAAGTCCTTTTTCCCACTGAAATTGGGTTCTAAAACTCTGGAAGCTGATCTTTAAAGATCAGATTCTCTACAGATGTAAAAGAAAACTTTGCTTTCCTGGTTCAAACTACATGGTATTTCTTACTCTCTTCTTCTGTCCCCACCCAGCTTGGATTTTTCGCACACAAAAAGCCTGGAGAAGAAGAGAAAGAGGAGCAGTAAACCTACAAGGACTTAGAGAATACTTTCCACTCTTTAGAAAGGGGCTGCAACGGGAGGAAGTTGGGACGTCGTGGGCAGTGTTCCTGACTCTCTCTAAATCTGCAGAAGCTCCAGGACTTCCAAAGACAGTCTCCCAAAAACTTCCATCACTTTCTTTTCCCTTGGGAAAGCTAGAAAGTGCAGCCTTCACCTGGCTGGAAACAGAATTCAATGCACACACCCGGGGGGTACCACACCTGAGCTTCAGATCTTGAAGGCTGAACCTCCGACATCGCCCACGAGGTTCGGGGGATAAAGAACAGCAGAGAAGCACAGCTGACGGACAGCAGCACCTGCACCCAGTGGAGCATCTGTTTCAGACTCCTCCTCTGGAGGGCTTTCGATCCATCGTTTGCAGTCGTCTGATGCTCTGCGCCCAAACCTTTGTTGCCTAGAAGCAAGAGTCCTGTTTTTACCCTGCTTTGATCTTTTGCTAGCTCACTTAAGGCGGCTTCCGCAGGGAGGGCCTTAATGCAGAAAAGGCAAGTCGCCCTGTGAGGCAGTTTTGGCCGCCTCGGCCGCTCTCTGTGCAGACACGTTCAGCTTGGAACACGCAAGCGCCGAACAAGCCATGCTGGGATTGGGGCCGTCTGGTTCTGCAGCTGGGACCGTGCCTGCCTCCCCTGGTGACCAGCCCTTTTCCCACCCCACAAACCCAGAAATGAGTGTGCAAGCCCTGGAGCCGGGATTGCAATTGATAAAGTGGAGGTGACCCGATTCTCTTTCAGGCACTGTCCTTTGAAACCAGCTTGGGCAGGAAGGTAAGCATTTGCTTGCCCTCTTGAAACAGCCTCACCAAGGGCAGGGTACAGAGGCCAAAGTCTCTACATAGCACTGGAGAAGCCTGGTCTTGGGTGTATTTTGGGCAACTTGGATTTTTATAATGCAATTACTGTACAAAATGTATTATAAATTAACAGAAGCAAAAGAGAAAGTTACTTGTCCCAAGGGCTTATGCTCTAAATTAGGAGTAAGGAACTCCCATTAGGAAGCATGATGTGACTTGTAGTCCAGCACCATAGTAGCCTCAGGGCTCCCCTACCCTGGACGTAAATTTTTAAGTTGGCTGTGAAGAGAGGCGAGAGAGACAGGTAGAAATAAGGGGGTCACCTGAACAAGCAATGATCAATTTAAAAAATTCCTTTCACAGAACATCTGCAGTGTTCCTCCTCTGAACCTATGATAATTTCAGCTCTTAATTTCATTTAAGTTTCTAAGGCTGCAAGCAGAGAGGCATCGAACCAGGTGGCTAATGGGATTTCCCTCCGAGACTTTGGAGATTTTGCCAGGCAGAGCCTGCCTTCATCCTTGCCTGTATTTGTAATTTTTTTAAGGGCTAGAAACTTGCTTTTAAAGAAAACAAATTAAAAGCAGGTGGAGAATTTGAAGCATTGTATGCCTTGCCATATGTTGCGCTCGTTCGTGCTGCGAAGGCAGAGTCCACAGAGCACCGTAAGGGCCGCAGCTCAGTGGTCTCCATCTGCATCGGCGACTCCAAGCACTGATCTGGAAGTCAGAACCGGCTGCCAGGACGTGCGACGCCAGAGCAGACATGCTCCTGGCCCTGGCGGCCTCTCCGCATTACGCAGACACAGCCATGCTCGGCAATCTGAAAAATAGTCCTGGGCACCAGCACAAAATGGCTGCCATGGGAGGCGTGGCAAAGGACAGGCGGCCTGTCTGAGCCCCCAGAACGAAGCACCTCTTTGGGCCACCCTTTTCAGGCTGACGGGAAGCTATTCCACAGCAGCAAAAATGGGCTGAAAGCGAATCGCAGAATCATAGTCGAGCGCCAAGGGGCCAAAAGGCCATCGGGTCCAAACCCCAGCTGCTGCAGGACACCAAGGCACCCTATGAAGTGGGCGAAGGGCATTTTGGCTAACGCCCAGAAAGGTGCCGGGGGTGCCCTGGTGTTTGTGGGCACCAGTTGCCTCCCCCACTCGGCCTGCACCAGCAGGCACCCGAAGGAGCACTCCATGGCCTGCCGCGCCTCTGTGGGTTTGATCCGCCACCAAAGAACAATTCCTCAGACTGTCTTTCAGGGCCACCCCCTGCAACTTTTTATTTCGGTGCTGTAGGAACCAGCAGTTCCGCCGAGCCGAGAGCCTCCGACTGCTTCCTGGTGGGCTTTGCCTGTGGGCAGGGCGCATGCCGTCCCTGCAGCCCCCGAGACCCAGCCGGGTGCTTTGAGGGCATCGTGCCTGTCCTGCAAAGCTTCTCCCCTACTGCTGATCTGGGCCTCTCTCCTGAAGGAAGGGCCCGACGTGGCCTGCAAGCGAGTCCAGCCATGCAGGGGCTGGTCTCTCTTCTCCTCCCCAAACCTCTCCTCCTCCTCCTCCTCTCCCGCACCACGGCCCAGCCACAAATTCTCTTGATTGCTGTGCTTCTTATTAAAGACTTTTATTCAACGTTTTATAGCAAACAGAAGGGACGAAGTCTGAAATCGCGTGTACCTGGTACACTGCGGCGGCAATGCCGTGGCAACGGGCCTTTTACACACTCTTTCTGGGGGTCGGGCCCTGTTTTCCTCACCTGCTTCTCCTCCCGCTTTTCTGTCATCTAAGTCAGACCCCTCTCCGGTTCCGGATGAGAGGCGTTTGGGCGACTGGTGTGTGACACAGAAGTTCTGAGCTCAGACATGATTCAGAAGTTAAAAGCCAAGGGAAAAAAGAATGCAGATGTAGAAAGTTTCCAGAAAAAGAAAACTTTAAAGGAAAACACGCAACAAAAAAGCAATTTGTATGGTATCAAAGGATGACATGTCATTTTAAATACTGAAGAACAGCCTGCAAAAAAACACAGTCCTTGCTTTGAAAGATAAATTAAATGTGGTCCATTTGAGTAACAAGGCAGCAAAATGAGTCTTAAGTGACAGAGAGAATTTTGGTTCGAACTCTACCATGGGATGAGAGCAGGGAAACGACATTTCACTAGAGGCTTTCCTTGAGCCAGGTTCTGCCTCCTTTTCCTCTTCCTCCTCCTCGCCAAACTATCTGCCCTCCTTCCCAGGAAAACAGGAGTTTCCCAGGAGTTGAGACATCAGAAGCAGAGACTCTGTCAAGCTAGTTGAAAGAAAATTCAGCCACAATCCCAGCAGTCCTGGGCTGCAGGAGGGACGGTGCACATCAGCCACCCTGCGGGAGAGCGGAAGGGGCAGCATTTCCGTGAATGCCCTCGGCTCCTCCCCACTCCCTTGTTCAAAGCGGACTCAGAGTTTTGGTGCCCCCTCCTCCCTCGCTCCCAGAAGTGGAAGGCTGCCTGGGCAGAGCCCCCGTCCCGTGAGGATGGGGCCTCGCCTTGTACTGGAAGAGAATCCACGCACTTTTAGGAACTGCCTCCCGTCCTGTCCCCGCCAGCCCCCTTTCAAAACTCTAAACAGCTCACTTGGGAAGTTAAGGATCAGAGAGGCCGCTTGGATGCCGTGGGGGCCTCGGGTGGGAGGAGGATGCGGTTTTGGAAAGGTGGCCCCACGGGCCGGTGGTGGGCGGGGAGCGTGGCTCCGCTGCTCGTGGCAGCTCTCCTCTTTCTTCGCGCTACGTGGTTTTGTAGTTTAGATTTGTACAATTTACATCCGCAGTAAGGAATACTACCGGCCTGTGCGGCCCCTGCCCGCCCGCCCGCCCGCCCCCTGCCCCACGGCCCCAGGGCGGCTTCAGAAAGTCCATCGGTCGTGGAGGTTGCCTGGGCTGCTGAAGGAGTGGCTCGTGGAGGCCTCCGGGCTGGGCACTTGCCGAGTGGAATCCTCGCCACTTAAGCTCTTCCGGCACACGGGGCACGTGTCGTGCTGACGGGGGAGAAAACACGCGTGTGAGCGAGCAGCGGCGAGGAGACGAGGCCCGGCGGCCAGACCGTGGGCCGTGGCCGGGTTCAGGCAGTGGTCCGGGCGGAGGAGCTCTGGGGCCTGCATGCGGCCTCCCCACTCTGGCTGCAGCGGCCCGTGCGTGTGGCTGACCCGGCCGGCCAGTGCCGACGGTGCAGGGCAGGAATGGGGCAAAGCACGCCCGGGCCTGAGGACCAACGGCCTCATCCTGTGGCGGAGCGCGGGCGGAATGCGCACCCTCGGGCTGAGCAACCCGCGCCTCCACCCGGTTTTTCTGGGGGCTGACTCGGCGTGCACAGATACACCCTTGCCTGCGTCTTGCCTTCACGACTCCTAACGTGTGGGGGGCAGGTAGCCTGGGCCTGTGGGCCCCCCTGACCACGACCACCACCACAAAGGGGCGCCCTGCAGGTGACGTGCCAGCCTGCAGCCGCTCAGCAGCCGCATTTCGGCGCCCTTCCTGTGACCTGGAGGCCTTCGTGGGAGAGGAAGAGGAGCGCTGCAAGAGGCCCTCCCATCCCCAAAAACACTTCCAGCTGCCACTAGGAAACGATGGCCTCTGAGAGAGACAGGATGTGGGGCTTCTGCGCACCAAAAAAGGCGCTTGGAGGCGCACCAGTGCCTGCCAGCCGCAGGTTCCACGTCTGCTCGGGCTTCCAGCTTCCCCCTTAACAGCCACCCTTTGTCTGCCTGTAAAATCATATATATGAACTATGGTCCAGAAGGTTATTGCTGACCCGGGAGAGTTACTGTGGGTGCTGGGCCGCTGACGATCACCCCGACACCCCGCGCGACAACACGGCTGCCACAGAGGTGCCGCCAAACGCGGTGGGCAGCAGGCCCTGGGGCTGCGGGGCAGGTCACGGTCCCCGGGCTGAACAGGCCGGCCAACTGGCCTGCCAGACCAGGGGCTCAGCACCCTCCACCTGGATCTGGCCATTCGGGGGCACAAGTTGGCGCCAGGAGGGAGGGACCCAAATAGCTCCTTCTGTAGGAGAAGATGGGGCCGAGCCCACAGGCAAGCCCCTGTGGAAGCCCCTGGCAGTGGGGCAGATAGAGAGCCTCCCTGGGGCCCCCAGGGGCTGGGGCAGAGGGGCCGGGGCCGGGGCCGCCCTCCCGCAGCCAAGCAGCAGGGGACCTACCAGCTCCAGCCAGGGCACGATGCAGCCGCTGTGGAAGACGTGGTTGCACGGGAGCTGCCGGACCTGCTCCGCGACCGCGTAGTCGTCCTTGCACACAGGGCACTCCAGGCCTGTATCTGCAAGAGATGGGCGGGGGCCGGTCAGCGTGGCAGCCACCCCCCCACGGCACCCTCACGCAAACAGGGCCCCGCAGAGACGGAGCCGCGGGGCCCGACCGTGGGGCTGATGCTTGAGTGGGGAGCGCCGGGGGGAAAGGCTGAGCAAGGCAGAGGAGAGGGCAGGCAGGAGACTTGCGAGCCAAGAGGAACGGAAACGCGCCACTGGTGGCAGAAGGTCCGCCACCAGGGAGCCACGAGGGAGAGGGGCTGCGAGCGGGGGGCAGAGGACGCCTCTGGGGCTGGGAAGCATGAGGCGGCCGGAGAAAGAGCTACACAGCAGGGTAGGCAGGGTGAAAATGAGGGCACTCGGAAAGTGACGGAAGGACCTGCTGGACCGTCCCCAAGGCGAGGCGGCAGCCAGTGCCCGGCCGGCCCGGGAAGGGCCCTCCCCGGGTCAGTCCCGGGTGGCGCCATCCTGCAAGAGCCCGGTGCGAGACGAGAGAGGAAGAGGAGGGGCTCCATCCCCAAGGGCCACAGTGCGGGGCGGTGTGGGGCGCAGGTGTGGCCTGCACCGCACTGGGGGCTGCGCACACCCGGACTCGGTGCTGCTGGCTGGCCCAGCCGCTTTGCCTGCCTCGCCCTGCAAGAGGTTTGTGTGACCTGAGAATGCGGCTGAGGGGGCAGTTCAACCCCCCCCCCCCCC